>NC_080740.1:79440883-79743913 GCF_020826845.1 Diceros bicornis minor | reverse complement strand
AATTCTTTGGGATTTTCTACATGTGCAATCATGTCTTCTGTGAACAAAGACAGCATTATTTGTTTCTTCCCTAACTGTAAACCTTTTACTTTACGTTATTGACTAGGTAGGACTTCCATTATGATGTTGAATAGGAATGCTCAGAGGGGGCCTTCTTGCCTCATTCCTGAATAGGGAGAAAATCCAGTTTCTCACCATTAAGTATAATATTAGCTGTTGGTTTTTTGAAGATATTCATTATCGAGATGGGGAAGGTCCTTCTATTCCTAATTTTCTGAGAGTTTTTATCATAAATGTCTGTTGGATTTTTAAAAATACTTTTTTCTGAATGAATTGATTAGATCATGTAACTTTTTTTCTTTAGCCTATTGATGTGGTAGATTAAATGGATTGATTTTTCAAATGTTGAACCAGCTTTGCATACAAAGAATAAGTCCCAGTTGGTCCTGTGTATATTTTATTTTACATATTTTTCAATTTGATTTGACAACGTTTTTGAAGATTTTTGCATCTATGTTCAGAAGAGATATTGATCCATAGTATTCCTTTCTTGGAATGTTTTAACAGGATTTGGTATTAGAGCAACGCCTGCTCTGTAGAATGGGTTAGGAAGCGATTCCTCTGCTTTTATACTCTGGAAGAGATTGTGGAGAACTGGCATTATTTCTTCCTTAAATGTTTGATAAAATTTACCAGCGAAAACCTCTGGGCATAGTACTTTCTTTTTAGAAAGATTATTAATTATTAATTCAATTTATTTAATATATATAGGCCTATTCAGATTATCCTATTTCTCTTTGTCAGAGTGTTTGTAGCTTGTATATTATGAGGAATTGATCCATTTCATTTAAGTTATCAAATTTAAGGACAAAGAGTTATTCATAGAATTCCATTGTTATGCCTTTATTGTCTGTGGGCTCAGTGGTGATAACACTTCTTTCATTTCTGATATTGTTAATTTGTCTTCTCTCTTTTTTTCTTGGTTAGCCTGGCTAGACATTTATCAATTGTATTGATCTTTTCAAAAAACCAGCTTTTGGTTTTGTTGATTTTCTATATTGTTTTCCTGTTTATAATTTCATTGATTTCTACTCTAATTTTTTTATTATTATTTTTTGTTTGTTTAACTTCAATTGCTCTAGTTTTCTAAGGTAAATCTTAGATAATTGATTTTTGATCTTCCTTCTTTTCTAATTTATATATTTAATGCTATAAATTTATAACTAAGCATTGGTTTCATTATATCCCACATATTTTGATAAATTCTATTTTACTTTTTATCTAGTTAAAATATTTTCAAATTTCTCTTCAGACTTTTTTCTTTGATCTATGTTTTATTAGAAGTGTACTGTTTAATGTCCAAATATTTGGGGGATTTTCCAGCTATCTTTCAGATGTTGGTTTCTAATTTAATTTCATTTTTGTCTGAGGGCATACTTTGTATGATATCTAATCTTTTATATGTGTTAAGGTGTGTTTTATGGCACAGAATGTGGTCTATCTTGGCAAATATTCCTGCAAGCTTCAGAAGAATGTATTCGTTGTTGGATGGAGTACTCTATAAATATCGATTAGATCAAGTTGATTGATAGTGCCACTAAAGTCAACTACATCCCTACTGATTTTTTCTACTTGATCTATCAATTACTGAAAGAGGGTTGGTGATGTCTCCAACTATAATAGTGAATTTTTCTATTCCTCATTGTAATGCTATCAGTTTTTGCCCATATATTTTGATTCTCTGTTGTTAGGTACATAGACATTCAGAATTGTGTCTTCTGGAGAATTGACTTATTTATCATCAAGTAATGCTCTCGTTATCACTGATAATTTTCCTTGTTCTAAATTATGCTGTGCTGAAATTTATATATAGCTACTACTGCTTTCTTTGGATTAGTGGAAGCACGAGATATCTTTCTCCTCTTTTTAAAATTTAACCTCAGTTTTTATATTTAAAGAGCAGTTCTTGTAGGCAACAAACAATTGGGTCTTGCGTCCACTCTGACAATTTATGTCTTTCAATTGATGTATTTAGAAGATTCACATTTAAAGTGACTATTGATACAGGTGGATTGATAACTATCATGTTTATAACTGTACTCTATTTATTGTATTTGGTCTTCATTTCTTTTTTTTCCCTCTTCTTTTATACCTTCTCTAGTTTTATGTTAGCATTTTATATGACTTCATTTATCTCCTTTCATGGTATGCAAGTAGTATTTCATTTTAAGTTTTTAGTGATTTCCCTAGAATTTGCATTATACATTTTTAACTAATCCAAATCCAGCTTCAAATAACATTACACCAGTTCAAATGTAGTGTAGTTACCTTACAACAGAGTATTCCCAAATCCTCTTTTCCCTTTCCTTGTGACACTGCTGTCTTTCATTTCACTTATCCATATGCTATAATCACCCCACAGATTGTTACTACTATTACCTTAAAGAGTTATATTTTAGATAAATTAAGAATAATAAAAACAAAAATTTTTATTTTTCCCTCTTCATTTATTCCTTCTCTGACACTCTTCCTTTAACATTTCTTGTAGGGCAGATCTGATGATGATGAATCTGTTTTTATTTGTATGAGAAAGTCTTTATTTCTCCTTCATCTTTGAAGGATAATTTCACTAGACACAGAATTCTAGGTTGGTGGGTTTCCTTCTCTGTCAACACTAAACATTTCACTCCACTCTCTTCTAGGCTGCGTGTTTTTTGATGTAAAGTCTGATGAAATTCTTACCCTATTTCTCTACATGTAAGGTGTTTTTCCCTTCCACTGGCTCCTTTTAAGATTTTCTCATTGGTTTTCTACAGTTTAAATATGATATGCCTATATATAGGGTTTTTTTGGAATTTTTCCTGGTCGGTTTTCTCTGAGCTTCCTAGATCTGTGGTTTGGTGTCTGTCATTAATTTTGGAAAATTTGCAGCCATTATTACTTCAAATATTTTTTCTGTTCTGTTCTTTCTTCCCCTTCTGCTATTCCCATTATGCTTCTGTTACACTTTCTGAAAATTTCCCACAGTTCTTTTATGTTTTGTTGTTTTTATTTTTTTCTCTATGCATTTCAGTTTGGAAAATTTCTATTGGCTTATCTTCAAGTTCACTGATTCTTTTCTTGGCTATGACCAGTCTGCTAATGAGTCCATCGAAAGCATTTTTTATTTATGTTACAGTGGTTTTGATTTCCAGAATTTCCTTTTGATTCTTTCTTAGAGGTTTCATTTTTCTACTTACATTACCCATCTGTTTTACATGACATTTACATAATATTCCATTAGAACGCTTAACTTTTCCATCATCATTATTTTAAATTTCCTGTCTGATAATTCTAAAATCTGTGTCGTATCTCAGCTGTTTCTGATGTTTACTCTTTTTCTTCAGATCATCCTCTTGCCTTTGAGCATGCCTGGTGGTTTCTTTTGTTTAAAGCCAGACATGTGTTGAGTAATTCAATATGAGGTAAATAGGTCTTTAGAGTATTTTTTGGTTAATCTAGCTAGGTGTTTGGCTGTGTTTAATGTTTGATGTATCTGTAGGTGCCAAGGGCTTCAAATTCCTCTAATGTCTTTGTTTTGGTCTCCCCAGTTGTCTTTTGGCTTCCTTAAGAACTATTTCATACTACGTGCAAGGATCCCTTTTATGTGCTTATATATATTAAGTCATTTAATCATTATAACCACTCTATGAGGTAGATTCCATTATTATTACCATTTTAAAGTTGAGGAAATCAAGATACAGAATGGTTAAGTAACTTACCCCAGGTTGCTATATTAACAGCCTGGAGAGCCAAGATTTAAACAGAAATGATTCAGCTCCAGACCTCATGCTGCAAACCTCTAATGCACACAATAATATGCCCCCAATCTTGGAATGTCCCAGTTTGCTGCATGACCCCTAGTACTGCTGCTACTTTACCCCCGCCCCTCCCCAACTCCTCACCCAGCTGCCATGATTTTGACTGCTGTGTCTACACAAATCTATTCATGAGAGTTAGAGGAATTGGAACAATTTTTCAGTCTTAACTGAGAAATAAAAAGATAATTTTAAAAAGTGTAACTAATGTTGAAGGGAATTGAAATGAGCAAAAGATGAATAAGACAGATTCATTTAACTATTTTTAAATGGAAATGATACAAAGTTGAGGCTAAAGAGAATATTCTTTCCCCAAATCATCCATTAAAAGTCAACAATCTTTATCCTTCTTGTAAAATGAAATAAAAAATACTCATTTTTTTGTTGTTGTTAACTAGGAGGATAAGTTTGGTGTATTAGCTTTTTTGTTGTTGTTGTTTCATTATAGCCAACAACTTAATAAATTATAACTACCCTTAACAATAAAAACAACAAATCCAAGTCCAATGAAACTCAGGGAAAATATTCAGCCATGTACAATCTAAAACAAAAAGGAATTGCATAATAAATGTCCTCTCTGTTCCAATGAGTTTAGCCACAAAAAGAATATCAGTTTTTTTAAGTGTTCATCAAATGAATTTTACATGTCATGGGAGCATTTTGGAGATATTAAAGTTATAAACTAATAAGAGTTTTATAATTATATAGAAAATTAAAACCTTAAGAAAAATGACTGTGTTAAGAAATAGTTGAAATGTAAGAGACAATTGTTTGAAAATGAGTAATTCAAGAATGGTAAATCCTGATTAAAGGGCTATGTTTTATTTATGTATGAGGTTCTATGTTTTCCTTTTTACTGATCAATAAAACATTTATTTCATGCTTGCTAAATTCAAGACATGAGGTTAAGCACTTTACAATCATTTTCCAACAATAATCACATAATCAGAATAAAAATCTATGTCTGGTTTCTATGAGCTTTAATCTTGAAGAAGACTATCTATACGATTCCTGTTCCACTTATAGATTCTGGTGGAAAAAGAAGCCCTGCCATAGAATTAAATAAAACATTAAATTTCCAAATTTTTGTTAGTGCTTTGTACTGCCAAAAAGGTCCCAGAATATATGGCCTATTATTTATGACACCGCATTTAAACGCTTTTGTTATGCAAAAAGAAGCTCAGAGATTACTTGGGGGATAGGGTGGTAGCAAAGGGGGGAAAAGCCTTGAATCCTATTATAAGTATGTGGAATTTCATTTTTTAAAAAAATTTTGGATAGGAGACATAGTGTGGTTGCATGCTTATTAAAACAATCCAGAAGAAAGGAAGAAGTTGATGATGCCAGAGAGAGGTGGGCAATTGCACTACTTCCTTTTGTAGTCCATAGAAGATGGTTTTCAATCCATAAGTGAAAGGTTTAGCCTTAGCTAGGAGCACAGACAGCCCATCCATAATAACAAAAGGGATGGCAAAGGTTATTGGCATAGCTGTTACTATGTTAGTTCATGCAGCTGTGTAAACCTCTGGAAGGTCTACTCTGGTTGCTTCTGTTTCTTAGTGAAATAAGAAGCAGGTTAATCAACTAAGAAAGAGGCAGGAAAGAATGTTTTGGTTTGAAAAGTGAGAAGGTGTGAAATAATGTTCTAGGTGAATCCAAATGTGAATTATAAATATTGCACCCCTAAAACTTCATGGTTTTATTTTTTGTTTAATATTTTGTGCTACTCCCTCAGTGCCTAAATGCAGAGGCTGAGTAGACAGAAGGTTTTGTCAGGAGAGTACAAAATGAGAGAAAGAGTAAAGAAATAAAGAAACACAAACTATAACTAGGTAAGTTTCCATAGTTTGAAGCTTGGCTCACCTAATTGTATAAAATCGATCCAGCCTTTAAAATGCTGAATGCCTTTTATCATTCCAGAATTACACTAAGTGGATTTTAGCAGCATTGCTTCTATATTATTCCAGATTAAATTCAATTTGATTTGAGATTCGCTTTGTTGTCTAAATATTGCGATTCAAAGCAAAACTCTAGAAGTGAAATTCACAAAGGAGAAGCATGGATTTCCCACAAGGTAAACAGGCAATGCTTTACATATAGATCTTAAATCATGACGACTACTACTACTTGATGATGTTTCATAAATCACATTCAAGCAATTTTTATTCCTATTTCAATGAAAGCAATTTTTACATCCCAGAAGTCAGGATGGAATCTAGACTAGCCATTATAATCTAAATCTGTGTGTTCAGATCCAGTATTGTTCTTATCAAAAGCTTTTCTTTCATTTTCTTCCTCATCACACACCTACCACCAGCCTCAAATAATTGTAGATATAAGTTAGGAAATACATAGCCTTTTGTAAAATGATTAACAAATCCTATTAAAAGAAACCATGCACGCCATTATTAATATATGTGAGCCAGTAAGATAAGCTTTCTTAAACTTAACAATTTCAATATTTCTGAAGTTAGTTCCAGAGGTGGGTATAAACAGTGTAAATAAATAGAATTTTTATATTTTTTTACTCGTATACAGACTGCAGATGTTACGGTTTACATACGACTCAAAATAAAAAGTCCACGCTCAAATTACAGTGGCACCCATCCCAAAAATAAATTTTATTTTGAGTGGAACGTAGTAAACATGTGCATATAATATAGACACATGTGACTACAGCATGCTTCTTTTTTCCCCAAAGCATGGAAACAGCATGGGGGAGCACCCTACTCCCATTCCACTCCATGGACATGGCTATAAATATAATTTTCACTATCATAATTTAAATAATAATTATAGACATCTAATAAGTAATCAGAAGTTAATATTTCACTTGTTCTATTTCCTGCATCAAGTAGTAGTAATAATAATAAGTAGTAGTAAGTAATAAATCTTAATAGTAATAAGATTTTAGTGCACACCACTTCGAATCACAGAAAACTAATGAATGAATACAGAATTGATGGTGGAGGAGGGAAAAAAGTTTCTCATCTAAAGCAACTAGAAATGAGATTCCTTACATTTCACAAAAGTAGACAAATTCAAAAATCTGGAATTTCCTTATTAAATTGTTTCCAATAAACATTTTATATTTGGCAGATAATAATAATAATAAAGATAGCAAGTTCAGATTTATATGCAATGAAACACCCCGAACAAACCATTTTAGAGATCTTTCCTTTACTGTAATCAGACTAGCTACATTTAAAACACAGATTGAAAGACTGTTCTAAGTTTATCGTTTTTATTTCTACCTTACAACCAATCCTATTATTGTGCCAAATACATTTGATATCTATCACCCAGACACACACACACACACACACACACACACACACACACACACACACACAATCATGTTGGTAAATATACAGGTTTGTATATTTATATATGATCACTATTATTTTCAAAATGAATACTGATTTTTCAAAAAGAATCTAAACTGAATGCCATAATCTAAAGTTATCAAAATGAAGAGAAACCTATAAAATTAGGAACATAGAGGTTGGACTAATTACAAAATTAATCTTCTGCCTTAGAAAGAATAACAGGTTGATATTTTAAAAACTCATTTTGTGGGAAAAAAGAACAGATTGAGAAAATCTCCACATAATCTCTGAAAGGATATAGTTTTCAATGAGCATGAATCACATTTCATTTTATGCAAGGTTTTTTATTTCTCTGGTATTTTCTGTTATACTGAGTTATAAGCCCCTACCCATAGAGGCAGCTTTTGATTTGATTTTCATTGCCTTGGGCAAGCATGATTGAGGACCCATAAGACTGCAGAAGATGTTGATTGATTCTTTTGATCCTAGGAGATAATAGAAAGTGTTTAAATTGGTTGTGTTAAAAAATCTGAGGATGAATTGGGACTTTAGGCAAATTGCACAGAAGATTTTTAATCTTCGATTTGTTCAAATTTGTAACACAGGAAACAGAAAAGATTTGTATCTCTTCTTGTCAAATTCCCTTCTATTTCACATCAATCACGTTTTTTCTCTTCACCTTTCTGTTCCTATGTGACTCCTTTATTCCTAGAATTAGAGGCCTTTGGGTCTTATTTAAATTAAAAAAAGATATCAAAGTCATACATAAAGTAAAACTTAACCCACAGCTAGACCGGAGATCAGACCAAAGAGACATAAAAAATGAAAAAAGAAAAAAATCAGTGGCAAAATGAAAAGTGAACCTGTGTTTCTCTTTAGGAGTCAAAAATGCTAATCATTAGATCATTACCTTGGGCAATGTGACAAAACAGTTCTCAACAGAGCTCTTGCGATACACTACTGTCCTATTACAGAGTCTCAGTTGAATACTGAGAAGTGTGGCAAATAATTTGTTACTATTAATATGGAAAGTATTGAGGTTTGCAAATTAATTCGTTTTATCATATAAACTACAGCAGATGCAATAGTTGTACTGATTAAAAAAAAAACAAAAAGAACAAAACCTTATTCCCATATTAATGATAGTGATAGAAAAGGGGCTCACCAAAGACTATGAGAGCTTCATTGGATTCTGTAATCCAAAGCCTATTTTACCTCTGGCTGCCTTAGTGAGACATGATCACTCAAAAATGTAAGAGTTTGGTTAATTAGAAATCACCGCAGCATTTCAAGTTATTTTTGTTTTTACTTCCCTGTATAAGTTTTAGGATTGTACTACAAACTGGAAAAACAGCTACTCATTTCTACACTGGAGTGTTTTTGTGATAGAAAACCTAGTGTTGGGGTGGTGAGGGAGGATGAGTTCTGAGTTTGGGTTTTCATAGCATTTTTCATGAGATTGATAAACTGCCCATTGATTGGATCATAGCAAGGAGAGAACACATGGGGGCTGGTGGCCATTACTGGGAAGATACTAGGAACACCAAAGCTGTGGGGACAACTAGAAGGGCATCTCATTCACCGTCAGAGTATAAAGTTTCTCTTTATCATTTATTCTGTATGTTGTGGAGAAGAATTTGAAAAACACTACTTTAGTGAGAAATGAATATATCTTAGAGAGAAATAAACTAGGTTTTATTCTCAGCTTAGATTTTCTAACTATGAATTGAGAAAACTACAGGCTCTCTGAGCTTTATTTGTAAAATGGAAAGAACACTTTTTGTAAATTATACAATCATTATTATGTAAAGTTAATACCTTTTTTTGATTCTTATATGGAATAATCCATAAAAATGCCCAATACATATAGGCACTCTCTGTACGCATGTACATGTGTCTATATACTTGCACTGAACTCAGTGGTGTTAGGCACTTTCCTAAGCATATTCATAAATATTAATTCATTTAAACTTTTCAATAATTCCACAAGATATATAGTATTATTATCTCTATTTATGAAGAAGAAATTGAGAAACAGAAGGGTTAAATGAGTTGCACAAGATCATACACCAATGAGTAAGCCCAGGATTTGAACAATACATTCATATTGTTAACCACTAAGCTGTACTACCCTACTATATGATAAATTGTTTCCTAGATCCAAGGCCTTGGAAAGCTTCACCCAAGAAGAGTTCTGCCAATATGCATTTTTGAGCCTTTACAATTGGTTAGTACAATTTTGAAATACCTTCCTCCATTTAGTTTACATTGATTTTGTGCTACTACTGTGGGAGATACGATTAAAGGGACATTTTATTTTGTAATTGAAAATGAGATCCTTAACAGTTAACTTCATCATCACAAAAAGATTGAAATAACAACTGTAAGCCCAGTTTATATAATTCTTCTCAGCCTTGTACCCTTGTCCATAACATTCCTTCTCATTGAAACCTTCATTGCTTCTGTTCCTTGCATTACTATGCAAAGAAGAGTCTTACTTTAGAATACAGCATTTAAAATATAAAGTTTAGATCATGTACAATTCAGATTTTCTGCACTCAGAGCATCAAAATTCCCATAAAAAAAGAGTGAAAAAAAGACACTTTAAATGTATTAACTTCTTTTTGGATTCCAGTTTATTTGCAAATTGTGACATTTTACATCATAAATATTTCTTCAATTGGTAACAGGTAACTATTAAAAACATCATGAGTGCCCAGTAAATGTGACCAAAGTGAGGGCTGTAAAATGGATCCGTTTTCCTCTTTATTTCCATAATGTTATAACAGAGAAATCCTGAATAAAAAACACAAATTCAAGAGATGATATTGAAAACTGACATTAAAATGAGGCGCTTTCCAATGTGAAGCTGGCCATTATAAAAACCTTGTTATTTATCTTTGTATGTGGGTATGGAAGAATTTTGCATTTCCTCAACTCTAGAAAATCTCACACTGTGAAATTGCATTTCTACAATCATTACTTCTAGTCAAAAACATGGGTACCAGCACTATACTATCTGAAGAAATTTCTCTTATGTAGTAAGAAGATTGAACATCATACTATTGCCTCTGAAACTTACATTTTTTATGTTTCTTTTTCCTAGGTGATACCAAATGTGATTTTTTTTAATTCCTTAACATCTCCTTGTGAGTCAGCACAGTTTTCCTGAACATGATATTCTCTATTCTTTCTTAAGCTTAATAATTTAGGTCACATGAGAGTTAATTAATGTTAAACTCTATGTTGTGAATCTAAAATTGGTTGTATATCAAATAAGGAATATTATCGGTTTTTCCCTCTTTTTCCTTATGCTTTTATTTTGTAGCCTTCAATTCAGTAATTAAGAATATGAGCCATGGAGTCATAAAGACCTGAACTTAAATTTCTGCTCCCCTATTCACTTAAGTTGGGACCTCTGTGGATATCTTTTCCTCATTGTAAAAAGATGGTAATAATATCCACCTTGCAGCACTGTTGTGCAGAATAAATGAGATCTCGGAGGGAAAGTTCTTATATCTGGCACATAATAGGCAAACAATCAATGGTAGCTATCCAAAATAATTAATAGTAATTATGTTAAATTAGAAAGCATAGAGCCATCAGTACTTCATTGCAGATTACCTCATCATTTTATCTATGCATAGCAGCAGTTTCTTTGTCAAGCCTTTTTCCTTACCAGACATCTAATGAGATATGTGAGCATAGCAGTTAAGAGTACAGACTTTTGAGGTGAATCTCAGGTTTGTCACCTACTATCTGTGTGGTTTCAGAAAAGTTACTTAACCTCCATGCATCTAATTTAAATGGGAATCACAATACCACCTGACCAGGCAGGTGTGAAAAATAAATGAGATCATGTATGATAAAGAATTTAGAGCAGTAAACTGGTATGATTATCATTATTATAAATTCACTACGTGAAAGACTACATATAATATTCATTTTAAAAGGATAATTGACATATTTTTTCCATTTCGTTATGTCAAATGCAGAAATGATGAGCAGTGGCATATCACAGGTGAGGGCAGCATTCTGGGAGCCATTCAGTCTGGGGGCAAGCACTAAGGAGGAACATTGTTTATAGAGAATTTAAAAGGATAATAACACTGACTAAAAATAAATTGTCTTTTTATTATCACCAACTGGCAGAAATTCTAAATAATCTTTCTTACAGGGTAGATTGTTTCTACTGCCCCTGTTTGCCTTGGTGTACCACGGGTAGCAAACTGCTGGTACATTTTACAATTATTTTTTTCTGTACCTTTAATGTTTACTCTAATTTTATTACATAAACTCTCATGGTCATCATATAGAGTATTTGTTGAATCACATACAGGGATTAAATCATTTCTTTATATAAATTCAATAGCACTTAATTTTTAAATTAGTTTCATCAGATATATTGAATGTCTTCAATCATAATGACAAAGCGATTGCTCTATTGGATTTTAAATGTTAATAAATGGAGTATACTTTTTCTATGTGTACAAACAATATGATATGGAAAAATCCAAAATTCCAATCTCCCCAATCTGGAACTATTTTAAACAATTGAAATTCCATTCAGTTCCTTCTCACTAAGCCAGAAATTCAGTGTTTGGCTTGTCATGTATGGCTTGTATAATTGTAAAGTTTCTGCCTTAGTTTAGTATGTACCTTATATCTGACTTACAGTGTCTCCCTATTCAAAATATATTCCTTATGAAAAAGAGACTGCTAAGAGAATGAACCTCAGAATAGAATTAAATACAGTGGTTTTAAGGAATAAAATAACCACATTGTTTCTTATAAATTTTGAGGAGAACAGAAGTAATATGCCAACGTTTTTGAAATAATATACACATATAAATGTTTCTTTTTCAACTCTATGTAATAAGAAATGCTTATTGAAAATTTTAAAATAAATATACCAGAAATCAGAATATTCATTACAAATTTTACTATCTAGCCCTAAAAAATATCTATGCAGGACAATACAAAGTCAATCTGGAATTACAGAGTTATTATAACATATGTTCTAGCATTTTTCATGACATTTAGGCAAGAATTTGGTGAGTTAAATATATTTAAAATTATATTTTTTAAACAAAGATAATCTACTTGAATTGTCATCTCACCACAAGTCTAATCCATGAAACTTTACAACAGTTCAACTTAAATATCACCATGTTATTTTCTGTAAATCCCTGCATGAATTACTTCATTTTCTTCTGTGAATTGGTGTGTATATAATCAGTTTAAAAGATTGATAAAGGTAAAGATAATAAAATAACATCTTACTCTTCTTCATCATCTCTATTATGCTTCTGTTTTATGCTGCCTTTACACTAGTAATCTTCAAATATAATTCCCCAAACTCTATTTCTCCTTCTATTACAATAACATATGTTTATTTAAATATCTCCTTTTGACTATGCTTTATTTGAAGGTGGCCTCATTTTGTCAAAAACATATCAACAGGAGAGTTTAAAGACATATATTTATAACTAATATAAATTCTAACTTATTATTCAAGAGTAAATGCTTATTTTGTATTATTTACTATTCTAGAACTTAAAATATCACTGCTTGGGATTTTTTTTGAAGGCAAGGTTATTAAATCATCAACAGAATGTTTCTTAAGTTGGCTTTATTTAAAATGTAGTTCAACGATTAAACATTATAACATGGCTCAAGTCTATTTTGCCACGACATTTAGAAACACATGTTCATTAGGTAGGAAATATGTCCATTTCATTTCGAGAAGGATTCATACTACTTAGAAACTCAAAGCTTTTTGTTTGCTTTATTTTGACAATTACCAGGTGAGTAATCATCATAATTACGGTAATAATGCATCAATGTAGAGAACCTAATGTTAAACTTCACTTAACAGTAGATTTATGTGATTCTTTTGGAAAATATACTGTAAGGAAAACAAGTGAGGAATCTCACCATAAAATAAGGTAAAAGGTGTATTTTCTCTTGTATGTGGGAAAGAATCAAGCATTTCATAAGCATTTTAAATATCTCTGATGTTTAAGTCTTTTTTGCTCCATTTAAAGACACTCTTCGGGGCCCAGGGTGGATACAGATGAAACACTTACAGTCTTGCAGGAAGTTATAAAACGCACAGATGACTCTATGCCAGACCAAGTAATGTGTCTACAAGAGAGCATTAGGAGTGTCGGGGATCAAAGAAAGAAGAAATTTTGTGAAGATCATGGAGGGATTCCATTTGAAATGGGCCTTGAAATATAGATAAGCATTTGGCATGGGAAAATGGTGGAAAAAGAAGTGGCTCAGACCAGGAAGAATAAGAAAAGGAGGAAAGTAGGGATTCATGCAGTGGTTCTGTGTGTATGTGTGCATGTATGTGTTTGTGCTGGAGCTCACAAGATGAATGATTATTGTATGCACAAGACACTCCATGTATTTTGATGAAAACAAAAGAAAAATAAAAAAATAAAATAAAATAAAAATCCAGGATGTAAGACACATGGTGGTACAGATTATAATAACTCCTAAGTACCATAATTATTCATAGTATGTCAGTAATGATTCGGCACTTGGAGCTGTGAAATAGACAACACAATCTGTGGGTTATGTGCAATTCTTGAATTTTATCTGTATTTTCATTACTACCTGTCCTTTTTTGCTTTCCCTTCTACTCAAGAAAAGCATTTTGGAAAGCAAGGTATTAAATGTGATATTATGTGCACAAGTCCACACTTAATTAATTAAAAAAGAAAACAAATAACTCACAAACCTTGGGCTTTAGTTATGATTGGTAACTAACCATTGGTGACATACTTCACAACTGGTTCTAGTATATCAGAGTATCCTAACACTGTCTGGGAACAAGTAACAATAAGGAGTGATGAGATTTTCTTGTTTATAAGATTAAGTGATATAATGGAAATTATGCTTTCAATATGTGAGTCTAACTTTGTTTGGAATGGATTGTATTGGAGAGAGTTTGGCAGTCTACATAGGGAGGCTAAAAGACTGAAGCAGGTTGATAGCAGTGGGCATATATATGCATATATACGACTCTAAGATGGAAAGTACAGGAGCAGTCCATTAATGACAGGTAAAGGTCCAAGAAAATCCTCAGGGTAGGCTACTGACAGCATGGTAGTCAACAAAAATAAGGCAGTTAGAAGTAGCAGACAGTTGAAACATGTTTAGGGTTGGATACCCGAATAATATAGAGACTGAGATGACCTGTTGTCAGGATAGCATTCAGTTCTGAATCTGGAGAGAGAAGCATAGCCATAATTGGGAGGTAATAGTTATAGAAATAAATAAAAAGAGCAGCAAATAATAAGAAAAGAAGGAAGCTGAGGACTAATCATTAACCTAAATTATTTATGTCTAATTAATGTATCTCTTTAGAACAAAGAGAAAGAGGAAGAAAATTATGTCAAAGGAACATCTGAGAAGAAGAGAACAAGCATGGTATCATTCAAAATAATCCAAAGTAAAATAAATTTAGGATAGAGGAAGGAGAAAATCTATCAAAAGCTGCAGAGGTTATAGAGATCGTGGAATGAGAAAAAGCCATCGTATTTATCAATTTGGTGGTTACTACAACACTTGGAAAATCTGACAGCAAATAATAATTGAGCATTTTCTATGTGCCAGAAATTATGCTAGGGTCTGAAGTTATAAGAGTGGGTAAAAATATAGAAAATGTAACAATAAATATAAACGATTCTTGCACTCATGGTTTCTTAAGGTTCAGAGATGACGGAAAAGAAATAAGCATTAAGAAATGAATAGAAGGCAGGACATTGAAGAAATGTGTATATATTACATGAAGGCGAGAAAGAAAGAAATCTGTAGCTTGAAGATTTCTTTGTTTTTTTACACATGTGTATAATTATATGAAAAAATAAGTTTTCTTTTTCTCTTAAACAAAGCTCATTACCTAGTTCTTAGGTCTCTTACTTAGGTTTGATGTATTACTTGTGTGGCATGGAATCAGGATCAACTACAGAATCTGCGAGGCCCACTGCAAAATGAAAACGTGAGGTCCCTGTTAAAACATTATTAAGAATTTCAAGAGAGTGAGCAGCTGAACATTAAATCAAGTATGGGATCCTTTTGAGCGTAAGGCTCTACACAGGTTGTATGCCCATGAAGCCAGTCCTGCGTGGAATTCATTCTACTACCCCATTGCTCCTTTATAGTCCCTGTTGCTGGTTCCTCTCCTTCTCCAACTCTTTACTCTGAGGTGCCTAGAAGCTTAGGTTTTGCCCTCTTCTGTCTACACCCACTCCATAGTGCACTCAGTCTCATAGCTTGGCAAACCATCAACATGCAGTAATTCTCAAAGTTTTATCTCCAGACCAGGCTTTTCTCCAGAACTTCAAACCCATATATCTGACTGCCCAATCTGCCTCTCCATCTGGCTGTCTAGAAGACATTTCAAGTTCAATGTCCAAACTCTTCCTCTCAAGCTCAACTCCTCATCTCTCCCCAAAATCTGCTCCTCCTGTAGCCCTACATATCTCATTCATTGCATCTCCAATCTTAGTTTCTCATAGGCAAAAAAAAGAAATTTTTTAATTTCTTTCCATTTTATATTCATTTCTAATCTACCATATTCTAGGCTCTGAATTCGAAATACACCCAGAAACTGAACGTTTTGTACTGTGTCCCCTGTTTTCACCATGGTCTGAACCACCATCTCTAACTGAGATTACTGCAATAGTTTGTTAACTGTGCTCCTTGCTTGTACCCTTGTCTTCCTCAGCCTATTCTCAACAGAGTAGCCACAACGATTCTGTTAAAGCCTAACTCAGAGGATGTCACTCCTTAAAGCCCTGAAATGGCTCCTCATTTACTTCAAAATAAAAGATTTCAAGTCCTTAAAATGTCCTCAAAACTCTATGAGATCTGACCTCTTGTTACTATCTTACATCCTGTGCTACTACCCTAGTTATCCCCCGTCCTGTCCAGCCATACTGGCTTGCTTCCCTCCCAGGAAACACTCTCTCAGGATATCTGCATGTTACTCCCTCACCCCTTCAGTTTTGCCAAATCTCACCTTCTCAATGAAGCCTATCCTGATACAACTGTAACAAAAACTCCTTGGGCTTCCTCTCCCCATGCTCTGTATCACTTACTCTGCTCTTTTTTTTTTCTGTATTTTTTTCATAGCCCTTAAAACTTTGTAAAATGCCACATAATTTATTAGGTTTGCTTTTTGCCTCTCTTCGTCTACCAACATGAAAGCACCACCAGGAAAGAGATCTTTATTTATTCCCTACTACATCTGAAGCATCTAATACAGCAACTGCACAAAGCAGGTGTTCAATAAACAGTTGTTGAATGAATGGATAATTAAATAAGTGAACAAATGGAAAGAACTATATGCTCCCTACACAATTTAATACTGTAGAGAGGTATTATAAATTGAGCAACTCAAAGTAAATAAATCCTGTAGCTCTCTGAAAACCTAGGTAGGTAATAAGCAACAGGATACAACTAAAAATATTCTACTTTAGAACATTTTTGGCATTTATAGTGATGGCAGTCATAAAATGTACACTTATTGGGGGATATCAAGTAAATTTAATTTAGTTCTGTGTTAAATGTTTCTCACTCTATCCTTCTATTTCCAATAAATGAAATATCAATAAACGTATTTCCTTATGAGTATTATTTCTAACATTTAAATTTCTGACCTCCAAAACAACAGGAATTGATTAACATTTAACAACATGGAAATGTGAAGAAATGAGAAAATTAATTATTGCACCTCATAACTCAGATCTCATGGCTCAGTTTCAACGCATCACGTAAAGGCTTTAGACTTCAGATAATCTATTTAAAATTTGTGTTCTTACACAGTGGGGTGGCAAATAAGTAGAGAGTATACAAATAACAATTTAATCTGAAAGACTCAGTGACCATTGGAGTTGTATGCAAATAAACAATTAGAAAAAAATTGTATAATCTCTAATTATTTTCATTAAGTAAACATTGTTTAAATGGTCTTTTGCCTGATTTTCTATCATCCACTTTATATTATGATTTGAAAGGGGGAATTGTGAGTTTGAGAAGAATGGGAAACAGCATAATGTAAAGTTTTAGACAATATGGAGTTAGAGATATTACTACCAGAATGATTCTTTTAAAAATACAAATCTGACTGTGTCACTACTCTGTTGAAAATGCTGCAATGGCTCTCTTCTGTACTCACAATCAAAACCCAAGTCCTTACAATGCTCCACCACCCAACATGATCAGGTCCACCCTACCTCTGACCTAATTTCTACCACCTTCCTCTTCTTTATCTGCCCCTGACCCACTGACCTTGTTACTGTTTCTTCAGCACTACAGACACTGGGGCCCTTTCCATGGTGCTTCCTCTTCCAATATCTGCCTGGTAATTCCACTCCCCACTTCAAGTCTTTGTTCAGTTATCACCTTCTTCATGAGCTCACGAACATACAAACACATAAACATGAATTGAACACTAGCCAGCTCTGTGCTTAATGATAAAACCCTAGAAACATTTCCAACAAAGAATAAAACAAAAATGTCCACCATCACCACTATTACAACAAATTACTGTAGAAGTGCTAGCCAATTCAACTGTGCATGCTCACGTGCACAAATACACACACGTCTGTGTATTTATTTAATTTATTGCTGTTTGAAGATATCATTTACTTAAAAATCCAACAGTTATCAGTCAAAAAATTTCTAGGAAGATAATTTTTTAAAATTAAGTCAGCAAATATCAAAAATTTTCTGAAATTCTAATGGTATTTTTAAGAAACTATAAAGATGATAAAATTTAGAAATGAGCAGGATTTATATGAAGATAACTAGAATACTCCCTAAGAAATGTAAAACAACACGAACAAAATAAGAGACTATTAATGAGATTCAATCACATAGGGAGGTTAATTTTCTTTAATTTTTTTTTTTTTTTGCTGGGAAAGATTCATCCTGAGCTAACATCTGTTGCCAGTCTTCCTCTCTCTCTTTTTTTGCCCCTCCCCAAAGCCCCAGTACACAGTTGTATATTCTAGTTGTAAATCCTTCAGGTTCTTCTATGTGAGCCACCACCATAGACGGCTACTGAGAGATGAGTGGTGTGGTTCCATGCCTGGGAACGGAACCCAGGTTGCTGAAGCAGAGAACGCCAAACTTTAACCACTAGGCCATCAGGGCTGGCTCAGGAGGCTAATTTTCTTAATTCAATATGTCATAGAAATTTAATAACATCTGAGTCAAAATCTCACACCACAAAATAATCCTACAGTTAATCCAAAAACGTAAACATATGAGAATTGGCATAAAAATATGCAAAAAATAAAAAGAGTAATGATTATGAACTGTCCCTACCAGATACTAAAATATATTGTGAAACTACAATATTAAAAATTTTATAATACCAAAGTTTTACTTTTAATTCTGTAAATTAGACTACTCAGCCGACTTACTGAAGTCTTCATTATCTGCAATTGTCACATTTTTTAGTTAATTAAGCTGGAGTCTTCAAAGTATATAGTCAGACTATCTGCAAATAAGAACAATTTACATTTTTTCTAATTTTTATACTTCATTTATTTCTCTTGTCAAAATGCATTGGCTCCTATTTTCAAAATTGTTTAATAATAATGCCAAAAATGGACACCCATGCC
The DNA here is from genome assembly GCF_020826845.1 of Diceros bicornis minor. Classification (NCBI taxonomy): domain Eukaryota; kingdom Metazoa; phylum Chordata; class Mammalia; order Perissodactyla; family Rhinocerotidae; genus Diceros; species Diceros bicornis. Next base: position 79,725,079 of record NC_080740.1, on the reverse strand, counting down.
TTGTTGGTAACTTGTGAGAATGTTTTCTGTGTTTCTCCACCAATTATTGGAGAATTGCTTGCCTCGTTTTGAAAAAGATATATTTAACCATGCATCTATTCAGTCTTAATTTTCTAGTAGTTTTTATTTTTAGCTAGAACAATTTGTGAATTTTATCGAACACATCTTCAGCATGAATGAGAAAAAAAAATATATTATTTTTCTTGCTTGCTCAATTAACATGATTGTTATACTATTTCCCAATACTTGCATTCCTGGACAGTATCTCAGTCACACCTAGCATATTATTCTTTCAATGGCATTTTATTTTAATTGCAATTTTTCTAGAGGGTTTGCAGTTGTATCCAGAAATGAGAGTTATCCCCATTTGTTGCTTTATGTTTTCTTTCTGTTTGGTTCAATATCAATGTTTTACTTGTTTCATTAACAGTCACTCAGAAGCTTCCTTTTTTTTCTTTCCTTGAGCTTCTAATTTTTAAAGTTTTGATAGAAATAACTCGTCAAATCAACTCAGCTTCAGAAATATTTACTGAAGATGACTGTTGAGGTTTTTTGGAAACTTTTTTTTTTTTCTTATGATAATTGGTCTATCTAGATTTTCTCTCAAGTTTAGCATAAGTTTCTGTGGTTTACCTTTTTTCTATAAATTAGCCAGTTTTCCAGATTTTCCAATTAATGTATAGGGAGTTGCATTAACACATATTTAAAATTTTCTTCTCAAAAAGGATTGTTTCCCAATTATTGCTTTTGTATATTTGCCTTCTCCTTTTTTTTATTGATTAGACTGACTAATAGTTTATTTTCTTTTAAAGAACCAGCTCTTTAATTCATTTATTAATTCTACTGCTTTTGCTAATTTATTAATTTCTCTTTATTTTTACTAATTCTAACTTCTCTTTTCCTCTGTATCATTCTTTTCATTACCACTTCAATTTGATCTTTAAATCATTTAGTTTGTTTGAAAGCCATGGGTAGATCTGATACTTCGAAAGTCTCTAGGGTGGACAGCCTCCACTCATTGTGAAAGGTCCTGTACCATGCTTAATCTCTAAAGAGTCCTAGAGTTTATGAGATGACTAGAGATTTCATATCCAGAATCCAGGAGACATGGCACTTTTATTACCAGAGATGGTGATGAAATGGTCATCATGGTTAAAAAGGAAGAGAAGTTTGAAACCAAGGAATCCAGTGTTTCTCAGATACAGTAGGATCTCAACCCATCCTGACTGCTCAGTTCACTGATTCAGGATATGCCTCTGTGAAGGATAAGACAGGTGCCTTGGGCTGAATTCCAGTTATCATCTGATGTACTCTTTGCCCTTACTAATTGAATTGTAATCATCATCTCAAGTATTTAATGCTAGCTTGCCACTACGAATATTCTTGGAGTAGTTTCTCCATTCATTGCTTGGTAGTTTTTTCAATATTCTCTGAGTTTTTACTTAATTAAATATTCTTTATTCATGATGGAGTCAAAAGTTCATTGAAAAAGCTCAACAAAAGTCTGGAAAGATTGATCAAAAAAAAGAAAGAAAGACAGAAATAAATAATATTAGGAACATATCTACAAAGATTTCAGAGATTAAAAATATAATAATATTTTACTATAAATAACTATTCTGCTACTAAATTTGAAAACATAGGATAAATATATAAGTAGATAAATATCTGGAAAATTTTTAACTAAAAAAACTGGCCCCCTAAAAGGAGATAACCTAAAGTATACTAAAAATATTAAATCAGTTGAGTCAATTACTAAATATCTTCACAGAAACAAATACCAGCCCAGATAGTTTTAGAAAAGTGTTATAAAATAATTTGATCTTTACACACATTGTTTTGAGGAAAAAGAAAATTAGAGAATACTCTGAATTTATGAGGCTGTTAGAGAGAGAAAAGTATTGGAACTAATAAATAAATCAAAAACAAGATTCTTTGAAATCACCAAAAAAAGTCAAACTATTAGCCAACGTCATTTTTTTTAAAAAAGAGGAAGTGGGGCCAGCCCTGTGGCCTAGTGATTAAGTTTGGTGTGCTCTACTTCAGTGGCGTAGGTTTGCAGATTCAGATCCCTGATGCGGACCTACGTCACTTGTCAGCCATGCTGTGGCAGTGACCCACATACAAAATAGAGGAAGACTGGCACAGCTGTTAGCTCAGGGCTAATCTTCCTCAAGAAAAAAAAAAGAGGAAGATTGGCAACAGATGTTAGCTCAGGGTGAATCTTCCTCAGCAAAAAAAAAAAAAAATGAGGAAGCACAGATACAGAAATAGAAGGGGGAAGAGTTGTCAAAGCATAGAAAGTCTTAAAAAAAATCATAAATGATTACTAGGAGAAATTCTATGCAAATATATTCGAAAAATCTAAAATGGATACATTTCTGGAAATATAACTTAATCAAAGCTGATTACATTTGATAAGAATATTCTAAACTGCTCATTTTCCATAAAAGAAAAAAAGAGGGGGCCGGCCTGGTGGCACAAGAAGTTAAGCACGCGCGCTCCGCTGCGGCGGCCCAGGGTTCACCGGTTCGGATCCCGGGCGCACACCATACACTGCTTGTCAAGCCATGCTGTGGAGGCATCCCATACAAAGTGGAGGAAGATGGGCATGGATGTTAGCCCAGGGCCGGTCTTCCTCAGCAAAAAAAATGAGGAGGATTGGCAGATGTTAGCTCAGGGCCAATCTTCCTTACAAAAAAAAAAAAAAGAAATTTCCAAATATCCCTCCCACATAAAAAGAACTGGACCTAGATGCTTTTATAGGGTTATTCTACAAAACACATAAATATCAGATAATCGATAGCTACCGACCCAATTCCAGAGCACTGAAGAGGAAGCAAACATTCCAAATATTTCATATTAAGTCAAATAAAACACTGATTTCAAAATATTCAAAGATATTCAAAATATTACAACATTCAAAATAATACAAGAAGAAAGCACTACAGACAAATCTCTTTTATGAATGCTGAAGCAAAAAAATATATAAAATAGTATGAAATAAAATCCAATGAAATGTTAACTACATAATTCATTGTGATTCACTTAAGTGCTAGAAACGCAGAGGTAATTTAATATTAGGAAACACTATAATTTAGTAAGTTAGCAAACAAAAAGAATAAAACTATAGTATTTTCTACATAGAATACAAAGAAAAGCATTTGACAAGATACTTTCATGATTAAAACACTAAATAAAAGAGGAATATGTGGATACTTCATTAATAAAATTATATATATAAGAAATGATATATATATATATATATCAGCTCTAAAGCATGTATTTTACTTATTGGAAAAATTTTAAAGACATTCCAATAAAGTCAAGCACAGACTTGGGTACCCACTGTCTTCACAACTATTTAACACTGTTTTGGAAGGATTAGTCAAAGTATCTATCTGCAGCTGATCTGATTGTATACCAGGAAAACCCAAAAGTAACAACAACAAAAAAAATAAAAATTTGGTAAAATAGTAGGATACAAAATGTAAAAAAATTGATTACTTCAAACATAAAGTCAATTAGACAACAAAAAAGGCCTATTTCAATAGAAAAAAATGCATAGTCATAAACCCTAATAAGAAACCTGCAAAACACTCCTGAAAGTCATAAAAGGTAGATTTGAACAAACAGAAAGCTATAGCTAGACCCTGGAGAGGAATACTTGACACCATAAAAATGTTAATTCTCCCTAATTTATATCTTCAACATGATCCCAATAATAATGCCACTTGGTTTTTTCCAGAGCTTAAAAAGCTGATTATAAATCTCAAATGAAAGAATAACTTAGCAAGAATAGTTAGTAAAATCCTCAAAAAAGAAGAGTACAATGTGTGTGTGTGTTTGGTAAGGGGTAATCATACCAAATATTCAAACATATTTACTTTAAAGCCTCTATAATTAAATCATTGTGAGATTGGTACTTAAATAGGATAACAGTCCAATAGAGTAGAATAGGAAATCCAGACACAGACTCAATGCATATGGAAATTTAGTACATCATTAGGACAGACATCAAAATGATGGAGCAATTATGACATTGAAATTGGCTTCGTTTTGGTTTAATTCATTAAAACAAATGTGGTTACAATCTTTATTCGGTCCATGGAAACATTTTTCTGGTTAGTATTCTTTATAGGTTGTTTTTCTTTCTCTTTTCTCTCTCTCTCTCCACTATATTTGTATAGAATTCATGTGTGTTTCTTTTTCATTGCTCATCTTTTACGTATGAGGGATGAGCTATGTTCATGCTTAAGCAAATAGAAATTTTTCTTATTACTGATGCTGAGTGTGAGGTCTCTTCTCACTTGTCTGTCCACAATGTTTCTTTCCTAACTTCTACCACCAGTAGACTTTCTTACAAAAAGTCTTAACCTTTGTGATTCCTTGTTCAGTGTCCTGCCTCCTGTGCTTGTGGTCGGAACAAAAGCAAGTCCAATCAAACTGCTACCATCCCCCTGAGAATGCCACTGCCATTGCTGTAAATAAGAAATAATTGGTTCTGCACTGCAAGGTCTGCCAGGACTTAAATTTGTGTTTGTGTGGCTTTTTTTGATAACTGCAGTCAAGAGTGTCCTTTCACTATAATGTATCAAAATACTGTCATCATTGTTGACCATCATTGCTTTTGGAAAACCCAACTCCTGTTTCTGTTTTGTGCTTTCAAGTATTTCTTAATTGTTTTTCAAAGTTGAATTTAATGTCAGTTTCTCTTTATTTTTCTTGCTTTTGTGTGATTTTCAGAAAGTGAAGGGGGATATGCTATATTTATTTTATATTTTTAAAACAGAAATTCCTAAAATTTTTTTCTAAAACACATATAAAATGTCACTTATATTAATTTTAACCTCAAATTGAAAATGAAATTCTTCTCAAGTCTGAGCTTCATAAGATGAAGTCAATGGCCCCTTTGTTATTTTCAAATGTGGCAATAAAGTTATCCAGAAAGACAAAAAGAGTCTGAAAATAAAGACTCACTCAAAACCTGGTACTAATAACCTTAACAACGTACACCATAACACTTTAGTAGTTTCACAGGTGGAAAAATGTGAAGCATGTTTACACTATTTGCCATAAGCCAGTTTTATCTGCATCAAGCCATATGGTTTGGGAAACTGGGAGTTTCATGAGAATCCAGAGTGAAATTTAACAGTACTATCTGAAAACAGAGCAAATGAAGGAGTTTATAAGCCATTCTAAGGCACAGCAGGAAATGTTTTTCTTTTTTCTCCCCTTTAAAAAAAATATATAATACCATACTGATATTTTAAAACCATATACACAGTGTTTTTGTCATTTTCTGAAAATTGCTCCATCACTACACTGACTTACTGAAAATTTTGTTGTAAGGTTTGGACTGCATTATTGGCAACTTCTCTTCTTATGTAAGAAATTAGAAGCACTTAATGTAATGTATAGTTAATTATTTTAAGATATTTATTATAACTTTTGAGCTTTCAAAACTATTACTCAATTATACCTATCAAAATAAACACTGCTAGGGAATTATTCCGAGAAAAATATGAAGAAATCTAGTCGAAAATTACAAATCAACTCATCTAAAGATTATATTGGGAAATTCTCCTTTCGACTACAGAACAACTTAACGTGAGAGCCAAAAAGTTTTATTTTATGCCTTTTCTTAGTGTATTAACCTATATGCACTCTAAAATATCAAAAGCAATGTTACTTAAAAGATTACTTTAAGATTTGAAATTTGAGTTAAATGCACTCCTTAGGTTTTTAATTTTATTTAAAGTTTTTGATTACAGCTCAAGTAAAGTATTTAGATTAACACATATTGAAATAAAACTTGAATACATTTATACCAAATTGTTAATTCAAAAAAATTAAAATATCATCTAAAATTTTATAAAATATTTCCAATCATCAAGGAAAAAGTGACTTGCCTGCTTATTCCTCCTGAAAATACAAGGAAATTTGATTCCTCATCACCTACTGTAGAATTCTTCAACTTTTTAGCAAAACCAACAGAAGAAAAGTCAAATTTATCTGAAATTGATTAGTTTGGAAACAATCACCCCTGTAATTAGGATAGGTCAGGAAAAGTTTCTTTATAAATAATTTATCAGAAACTACTCTATAAAAACCTAGGGAAATGTCAAGCCAGGTGCAATCTTTTTAAACTATTCCTGTATAAATCAATTAAGGTGCTTTATTGTGACACCTAGTGTCAGTATTTACCAAACGTAGATAGACAAGTCCATCCCTGCAGCATGCATTTGCAAATAACTTTACTCATTAACGTTTAATTAAGACAGAGGAAAACTGTCCTTGATATTTTGCTGCAATTAGTGCTCTCTATACCCCACTGACTTCTCATGATGAATTACTTTTCAAATGAAAAGTGAAGTGATTAAGACTGGAGACACTCCATCTACTATGCATTGCCCATATCACATTTTAAAGAGGAAAACCAAATATGCTATGCATAGTGAAAACACAAGTGGAATTATCTGTTACCGTCGATTTCAACTGTGAAGCTTCTTTTTGATTATGACTCTAAAGTGATATAATATGCAAATCTCAACTTATTCCTATTAAATCATAAAGTCACACAATACCAGAGCTTTGAGAGGTTTAATTCAACCTCTTTAATTTAAAACACTCCGCAAATAGCAAGTGAATTGTCAAGGTCACATAATTTTCCAATTGATGTTATCATTTCACCTACAGTTTAAACATTTTACTCTTTTAAGGGACTCCATAATCCATCTGGCGTAATGTCCTCATTTTACCAACCAACCGACCTAAACCAACACTGCACAATAACAACAAAAAATTTGAAGTCTGGAAGATTAGTGGACTTACACAATGTTATACAACTAACAAATGATAGATCTAAAAATACAATATAGTTGTTCTACCCCAAAATCTTTCCCCTCACTCTCTACTCAAATATTCTTTGTGTTCATTTTAGATTGGAAGAGCTAATATAGTATGGGAAATATTTATGAACTCTTTCATCATTATATTCAGATATCTTCCAGGTTGGAACATTCTTTTTTTTTTTAATAAGAATTCTCATAACAGTTTTATTCATAATAGCCAAAAACTAGAAACAGCCCAGATGTCCATCAACAGGTGGATGTATAAACAAATGATAGGGCACTACTCGGCAATAAAAACGAACAAACCACTTATATACATAACAACCTAGATGAATGTCAAAAACACTCAAGTGAAAGAAGCCACATACAAAAGAATACATATCAACGAATCCATTTATATGATATATTATCACAGACAAAACTAATCTGAGGGGATAGAAATCAAACCAGTGCCTGCCTATGGAGGGTTGGGTTTGACTGGAAAGTTGCATGAGGAAACATTTTCAGTTGATGAATATGTTCTCTACCTTGATCGGGGTGTTGGTTATAACAGTGTGTACATTTATCAAAATTCATCAAACTGTACATTTAAAGTCTATGCATATCAATGAATGTAAATTTTCTCACAATTAAAAAAAATCTTGTGGTATTTATATTACCTTGGATTCATTTAAAGAGTGATATTATTTTTTAACAGCTTTATTGAGGTGTAAGTGACATACAATAAACTGCACATATTTAAAGTGTACTACTTAAGAAACTTCGACTTATCACCAGGATCAATGAACATATATAATTATATATAATGATAATGCATGTATTCATTACCCTCAAATGTTTCTTCACGTTCTTTACAATCCTTTCTTCCCACAAGTAGGAACATTCTTGAAATAGGATTTTATCACACATATGTTTTATGTTGTCTAATATTAATGAACTAAGATGTAATAGTAGATAACTATGTCCTAGATTCTTTTAAAATGTTCCTTTTTTTCACTATTCTTTCAATTCTAGAATCCCCCCTCAAATATCTGAAATACTCAGAATTTACAAACTATTAACCTGAGTTCACCAACGGATGTGTTATGCTTGTTCTATGCAGTAAATTATCTGCCACCATAGAAAAAACTAAAATTTCATATATAAATCCAGATCTCCACATTCTCTACACATAACACTGGAAGATCTGGCTGACCTGAGCATGCATCACCACATGGTTACAAGCCCTCAGAGCTGAACAGCACTGGACTACTTTAAAGAGTGCACGTGGTCTTCAGTTCTCCATAGTCCCCACCACTCCCTATTACTTCCTAACATTGGAGTTTTGTATCTGTTGCTACTTCAGTTCAAGCTTGCACTGTTGTTTTTCTAACACTTGCCCTGCTTAACTCATTTATTTTACCTTCTTGGTCCCTGGAAGCTTCTGCATTTGTAACTCTGACATAATTGCTCTGGTGGCAAAACTATTAAATGAGAAATGGCAATAAATACACACACACACAGATTTTGAAATTATACAGCATGGGCTTATTCACAATTGAATTAAAAAATTATATTTGGTATAAACTATGGACATATTGGATAACCATTAAAAAGAATCTCCATAATATGCAAGCTTAATTTGAATATATGTTCTTTAAAATCATGGAACTGGTGAAAAACAATGCATTACCTTTGTTCAAAATGGCAGAAAAAAGTCCATGATGCTAGGCCATAGGTAAAAGTTATAAATAAGTAACTTTCAATAATCTGTTCTCAAGGGTATACTGATATGGATCAGATAAAGGACATGGGCCCTGGCCCATGTGGTACATGGTAGGTAAACATCAGTGGTAGCGATATGGTGTGGAGAGCAGAGCTGAATTGTCTGAACAGACCAGAGGCACTGTCAAGCAAGATGCAGTTAAGGTGTAGAAAGTAGGCCAACCTGGCTGGAGTAGAGACTGGGTTACCTTGAGGTTAGCAGAGCAGTTCAAGTAGAGATTGGAGAAGCCTAGCATCAGGAATTTGTAAGTTAATTGCTTAATGTTCTAAAATATGAGCTTGTGTGTTATGGTTACCTAATATGAATGGGAATATGGTAAAGTCTGCTAATTATTTTTTATCCTCACAAAACATGTTATTCTATTTGGAAAATAATTTCCTGTACCCCCCTTCTTATACCACATTTGTCTCTCTCATTAAGAGGAATCAAAAGCACTTAAGTTCTGACAATGGCTATGCTTAGTTTTGTACTCCAACATGATTTTAAATGACCAAGATAGCGTAAACCTATGGAAAGTTCAGACATACACTGAGGAAATATGAACAGACCCTTAATATTGGTCTCACTATTGGGTGCTGGTTATGATAACAATTCAAAGACCTTGAGCTATCAACCAGGCTTACTGATGGAGGACTCATATCAGAGCCCCTGCTGTTAGTTCTGACAGATTTACCACACATGGCTGCACATGGCTACACTTGTACCCACTCAAGTGTGTAAGAAGTGTCTAGTGCTGAGCCACTGAGAATTCGCCTCAGTAGTGTTTTAATTGCAGTGCTACCTCAAACAAAAGAAGTTTAGCCTGATAGGAAGGTTATTCACATCATTATCACTGCTTTCTTCAACACAAAGAATCATGTTATTTGAAGGTATATATTTTTGACGCTCTCTCATTACATATGAAAATGTTGGCAATGCCCTTGGATTGTTGGGATCCATTTACAGACAATATTTTTCATTTTCACGTAAAGGAACTAAACATCCATATATTTTATTAAAGATTGGATAACACCCAATATAGGAAATATTCATATATGTTTTCCATATACCTGAGAAACCAAAACAAAATGTTTAAGGGAGAAGGTCTACACCTTGAAAACAAGCAACATATCAACAAATAACAACCAGAAATATTGGTAGGGAGTCTCAGATCAATTCAAGACACAGAATTTTACAATTGTCTCATGTAATCCCTCTTTTTAAAGTTAGATTATTGGAATAATAATATTTTAGGACTTTAGCATCCTTCATTATTCAATTCATTGCTGAGAAAAAGAATGATGTGCTTAATAGAAAAAAAAGGACTTTCAATTTAAGAAATTCAGATTTGAATCTGAGCTCTTCCACTTATTAGCTGGATATTTCATTCTTCTGAACTATTAGGATAATGATATCCACCTTTCAGGCACTTTTTGAGGGCCAATTAAAATAATGTATATAAACCACTTAGCATAGTGACTGGCACTCAAGTATATATAGTCAAAGTTTAGTATACACTCACGGAATAGTACTATACATAAATATGCATTATGTCTAAATTATATAAAAATGTAAAATTTATAATTTTCGTATTTAAGTGTGTAAATATAGGCAGGTTTATGTGCATGTTTGTGTGTGTATATATAAATTATTTTTAAATTAGTTTCTTTACTGAAAATCAAATGAATGGGTAAAATTGTTTACAATCTGGTAATATTCATGTATATTTATATATATAACAATAAAATCACAAAATGAGTTATGTGTTATCCACAATCTAAAGAATTCTGAAAGAGTTTTATGATTTGCTCCAAGATAATATATAATTTACACTTCTTAAAATTAAATCCATGAAGCCAATAATTAATCTAGCTCTAAAAGAGACAGAAGAGAGTTAATAAAAGAAGTGGAAATACAATCTTAAATACCATTTCTGAAACTATCTGGAGAGTTGGTTATAGCTCAGAATTATCTATGGATTCTATCAACAAAATATTCTTGGATTCTATAGACAAAATAAACATTTATATAGCGCTTTATTGACACTTCATTTTATATATTACATTATTTAAAATCATAACAACATTGAAGATTAAACAATATTACTGAGATTTAAAGAGAGATAGTCTTGCCTGAATTTAGAAGGCAAGTTCAAGATGGAGCCAAGACTCCATTCCAATTATTGTGACTCCCAATGTATTTTTTGTTCTTTTTTCTTCACCATAGCCTATTGCCTTTTGTTTCTCTAGATTTCTTTCTACTTGAGTCTGCATTCCACGGCAAATATGCTAGCAGTGCTTGCAGTCAAGCTCAAAGTCAATCATGTACCAATTCAGGATTCCCTTGTATTAGAAATGTATATTTTGGAACTTCCAACCTCAAAATCTTTCAAGATTTTTTTTTAAGAGCAGAACTTCCTTCTTTTTTTTAAAGGTTTTATTTTATTTATTTTCCCCCCAAAGCCCCAGTGAAGAGTTGTATGCCATAGCTGCACATCCCTCTAGTTGCTGTATGTGGGACGCAGCCTCAGCATGGCCGGAGAAGTGGTGCGTTGGTGCACGCCTGGGATCCGAACCCGGGCCGCCAGCAGCAGAGCGCGAGCACTTAACCGCTAAGCCAGAGGGCCGGCCCAGAACTTCCTTTCTTTAAGAGCAGAACTCTGAGGCTCCAGCCTCACATCTGTAATATTATGTAATAGTTGCTCTTCCTGGCTTTACAGGGTAGAATTGTTATCCATCACACACAAACTAAAAGTCCCTTCTCCTACTTCCCCTGGATCAAGCCTCAAGGTGTTGCTGTACGAGCAGCAGCTCTCTTCCAAATTAATACCTGCAATTAGGAGAAATTGCACTTGTACCTTTTGATTTATATGCATTCGTTGGTGTTTTTAACCGCAAGATTTTAATGCATACTTTCCTCTTAATCAGAAGTTACAAGGCCTCTAATCTAACCTCAGTTTCAGCTTCTATGGAAGATGACCACTTTTAGAAGGATTCATCAGTACGCCCCAAAGTGAGTTTTCCATATCCAGATGACCGTATATATATTATTACATTGTGCCATTATGTATTAAATGTACCTTCCAACTTGAGTACAAACCCGTCCAGGTATATTGCACAAATGTGGAAAACAAATTTTAAAAATAGGTAGAAAGATTATTTTTGTTAAACAAATTTGGAAATATTATGAAAAAGTCTTGAATTTGCTTGGAAGCAAAACTTGGCTCTCTATTCAAGGAAATGGAGATGACTACGTGAGGATAATCATCTTTTCCACATATCTAGTCAATATTTTAATTACCCACAGCCCCCTACCCGCCTTGGAATTGCTTTGTCTCAATTCAACTCTTTAATGTGATATAATAATAATATATTATAAACCAATATAAAAATTGTCCTATAAACTTGTCATTTTTTTCCTATTGCAATGTTGTGAATGTCTTAAACTATAATTGATCTGATTTCTCTTTTCATGTTGGTTGATAAAAAGCTTTGAGTAAAAATTATGAACCATCTTTAGAATATTAAAGAGGTTTATAGTTTATATTTTAATATTAGATTTATTCTTTATAAATATTTATAAATGTTTAAACCTATTTTTAATTTATTGTATTATTCTGTCTTTTATGTCTTTGTAATTAGTAATAAACCCTTTCTAAAATAGGGCAGACTATAAATTAATAAATTATTTAATGCATTTCATGGCACACAGATGCTTTTATAACATGGTCTCAACTTCTCTTTCTAGCTTTGCCACCCATCATTCTTTCTCGTGCATCCTTTCTCTATCCACGCTGATTTTTTAAAACCACTTTATTGAGGCATGATTGACATACAAAATTACTATATACATTTAATGAATACAACTTGATGAGTTTGAAGATAAGTATACATCCGTGAAACTATCACCACAATCTATGCCATAAACATATCCATCACCTCCCAAATTTTCTTCCTGCCTTCTTTATATTTTTATTATTATTATTTTGGTGATAAGAACATTTATCATAAGATCTACTCTTTCTTATAGTTTCCTGGACTCACTATTTGACAATGCTCAACCTTCTCTAATACTTTTCCACTGTGTTTTCCCTGTAAATGACAAGCTTAAGATTGAACTCAAAAGTTATCCTTTTATGATTCTTGGAATGAATTAATGCAAGTATGCAGCTGGAACAATGTCTGTGAAAGTGAAGGATACACTCATTTACTTTGCTTTTTCTTTGATTTAACCTTACGTAAATTCAGGAATTTATAAGCTATTAAAATCTCAATATAGAATAAAGCTAATGTTATACTTAAAAGAAACAATTAAATTTTAAAATGTTATACTATATTAGGGCACAAAAATCTAAGAAATGACTTCAAGTTCCAAGATGTATGTTCCCTCCACTATTGCACAGTTATTTTCTTAGTATTCTGCCTTTTTAACACAGCTTTATTTGCAGATGTGTTTTAATTACTTTAACAGATTAAACTAACTTAAAAAGCCAATTTAAATTTTAAATTACTCTGGAACATTGTTTTATCAAATACTAACTGAAGGTAGGTGACATTAAAATCGTTTGCTTGGCAGAGACTTGTAGTATGAATGGATTGGCTAAATTAACTCACTAAAATAGGACTTGGATGAACAATTTAAAGAAGAGTAAGCTTTTCAGGGTGACTACAGGGAAAAGCAACATGGGGTAAGTCAACCTCCTGAGCTTTTCAGGTTCTAGCACACACAACAGATGTACTTACTATCCTGGACCTCTCCTACTGAATACTTCTAATTGAAGTCAGGTTTGTGCTGCTCTACTTACAAGTAGAAGAAGAAAACTGGAACCCAAGTGCTCTATCGAGGGGAAGGCATTTCCTACTTGAGTTCCGACTTGCTTATGTGGTTGGTTTGCTTTATTTATTTATTTATGGTCAGGATCACAAGTAGAAGGTATTGGTCCTTTGAAGAAAAAGAACACTGCTATCATCCTCTATTTCCTATGAGATGTCACAGCTGTGACAAGGAAGGGTTTATAATGGCACAGTTCGGTGCCTTCATAATTTATTCTCTCTGATTTTATGCTCTTTTAGTCTCCTGCTCAACCATCCACTAACAAGCGGTGATATTAGCCAATAAATCAAAGACGTCTGCTTGTCACCGCCAGATGCTTGGCCACATCGCCGCCGATTATGAGACGTACAAAAGGACAATTTCATGTAGGGAGCTCAGCAGAGGTGTTCCACTGATATTCTGTTTGATAGGAAACCAGCGTGAGGTGAATGTAGTAAAATTCAATAACTTTTATGCCTTATAGCAACGAAGCACTGAGTTGAAATAAAACTGGGAAGTAAATTAGGACCTCACCTTTATTACTATTCCTTCTATGATCCTAAATCTCTTCCTTTATCGCTTAGATACAGGTTAGAGAAAGAAGAAATATTTTAATGTACTCAGTTCATTTTGCTGGATCTGAGGATTTATCTTCCTTCTCTAAACGCATCAAATATGATATTAACATCCATCTTTTAAAACATACATTATTTCTACAGAAATACAATGATAGACATAATAATATTTGTGTGAATGGTAGCCAATGTACAGGAATATGATCCTATTTTTTCTTTACTCTTAGAAGCTGCTGTCAACTAATTAAATGTATCCATTAGGTATTAATTGCTTGTAGCTTGTATTTTCCTTTATTTGTCTCATTATTCAAATTACTGACCTACTATAACATACATATACCTTTTCTGTGGTGTAAATAAGAACAATAACAGAAGACTGAATTTATAGAGTTCAAATGACTATGCAAGATATTTTATGAAATGCTTCTCAACAAAATATTGAATTTTAAAAAGAAGACACAAAGAAGTTTCTATTTTTTCTTTAAATTAAAGGAAATAAAGTAGAAAAGAGATATCCTATTGGTTTTATTTTACTAAAAACTTTCTAAGTTTTTCTCACCTGAGAAGTTTATCATATTGAAACATCAAGTATATAACTAGACTGTTGACTTAGCATTTTTGCTACATTGACAATTTATTACAGAGCAACCAAATAGATCCTACATTGTAAATCAAATTTTATGTTAAGGGACAAAAAAGCATATATAATTATGTTTTGTTTTTAATTGGTATGGCTGTTATTTATCTTGTGACCATTTAAATCGCTGTTGTTTTTCTCATGTCTTCCTTTAACTTTCTAGAGTGCCCCCACAGTGCCTCAATTTCAGTTACCACCTCTCAGAGGCTAGAAAAACCATGTCTGTTATTTTAGCTTTTCCTCATCATATTTCTTTATGTTACAGATGCTTCTAAATTGCTGTTTTCAAATATTAATGTCTTTTAAGTCTCCTCAGCATAATAACTTTAACTTTCCAAAGAGAGTGTGTCAAGTAAATACAGGAACTTTTTAAAGTAAAATGCTTCTTGTATATATTTAAATAATAAGCGAGTATTTCACAATTCCAGTCAACCTAGGTAGTGATGCTTTATTGCTGTTGTTGTTGTTGCTTTGTTGTTGCTGTTGTTTTGTTGTTATTTATACTATGACTTTTACTCTGATATTTCATATGATGGTTTTATTTCTCTTCAGCCAAATAGGAATTCAAAGGTGCCATCTATTTAGAAAGCACTAGACAGAGAAGATAATTCACTTGGAAGTATTTGCTTGAAGTCGTCTTTTATTTCTCTGAGGTACAAAATTATTAATTATTATTAAGTATTTAAGTACCACTTTATATTCTGCAAAGTTTTCATAACTGTCCTTTTATGTCTCATATTCCTACAAAGCATAAGAGTATATCTCCATTTATATTAAACACAAGAAACCAAGGAAATGCACTAAAAATATACTGAATAACAAACGAAGAAGGAAAATAGAAACCTCAGAAATATTAGGAAGGTGATAAATTACAACACAAATGCTTTAGCTTCTGCATGAACACCATATAGAATAGGATGCCTGCATTCATCTAAAGAAGTGTCAGTTTGTATTGCCCTGCAGTAAAAAGATAAGGAATGACTTAAAATGTAAAGGACTGTGAAAACACAGAAAATGAAAAGATGATTAAGGATTTGTGCAGTATTTACTTTTGATGAGACATTCTTAACACTAAATTTATCTAGCTAAGGCAACTGATGAGTTTAAGTGGATTTGATTGAGTTATTCAATAGCAATGAAAACCATAAGTGTGTTTTTTTTCAATACCCAGAACTTGGTAAAGCGAGAAGAATTTAGAATGAATGCAGCATAAATCTAACAATATCAGTTTCAATTATTGGTTTCATCTCTCCATTATTCTACTCCTTGCCCTTGTAACATATTTTATCTGTAGGTTCTTGACATTGGATTGGGTGGAAAGCATTGGTGACTTATTATCTTTAAAGTAAACAGAGATGAAATCTATGAAAGTGTCTCCAACAGCTTATGATGAATAAGAGTTCTGATTTGCTCTAGTTTTTCTAGCTTTTGTGGAGTGTCTATATGTATCATTGTTATTTCATTTTTAATCCCCACGTAGATCTGTGAAACCAGCACTGAGAATACCACTATTTATCAATATTAAAAGGAGGTCTGATTCTTCCCATTGGCATGAGAGAGTACTGGACCATACTGTCCTAGGCCCAAGTAGGTTGTCAATCCAAGTGAAGATTTTCTAGTTTAACCCAGGCAAAGTTTCTTTACAACATGAGATGGGGAGAGTTGCAAATATCTCTTACGGACAATATGGAAACAAGATACTTGCATCTTTTTCTTCCATGTCTTTTAGATTCCTTTGAAATTGAACCAACCTACCATTCCAGGAAAGTTTATGGCCATTACTCTATGGATCATGGATTCCATCCTGACTTTCTCCTCATGGTTTTACTCAAATAATAGTCTATCAACATGTTATTTCACTTACAGCTCAGCAGCACAAATGCACTCTCATCTAAATGCTGGGTTTTTCATGCCATGACTCTAAGGCAAAGATCCAATGAAGATTATCATCTTCCCACTCCCATGACCACTCCTTCTGAATGCCTATAACCATTACTGTCTGCATAATAGATCTGCCACATATCATATATTTTGTGTAGCATTCTGATTAGAGATGTGATCTGTGCCAAGTTATTTACACTCTGTCTGCTTCATTTTCTTTATATGTAAAAAGACTAATAAAGTATATACTTCAAATGCTGAGGTAGAGATTAAATGAGCTAATAAATGTAAAGTGCTAAACCAGGGCTGGATGCATAGAAACACATTGCTGAATAAATAAATAAGGGTTGTTGTTATTATGGTGGCCACTTCTATTTTTTAGAACTTTTTTTTTTCAGAAAAAGTAATCATGTTATCTACCTATTAACATGAATTATAAAGTGTATTTAAGAGTAAATGTACTATTTAACTATTGATTTATGTCAGTACAAGAGTCTCTGATTTTTATGTATCAGGTAAACTAATGATATACACCACATATTAAACAAATTTATATGCTCATGCAAGCTTTACTGAACACTAAAGTAAAAATTACCATTTGGAATACTGTAATGATTCAATTGCAAATGCACCAATAATTATGCTGAAAGATTTTAGGTTACACAATTCATCATGTGATAGAATGAAGCAAATATGATAAATGTTACTGACATTTGATTAACATAATATATTTAAGCTATAAAATTTAAAATCATTTGACAGAGAAAAATGTATAACTCTCATCAGAAAAAAACAAAGCTGAGAACATATGAACTGTGCACTAAATTATTTCTGGACACTGCCTTAAAGCGAGAAAATCTGAGTTTTAGTCCTTGAACTCTACGACCATGAAAAATATCACAATATCCCCGGACTAGTTATTTGTAGATTGTTTTGATTAATCTCTCTCTATTCCACTAGAGTATAAGCTATTTGAGAGTCAGGGTAGAGTCATCTGTTTGTTTATTCATTTATTTAGTATTCACTCCTTCGTTCATTTAGTATGCATTCATTTATTTGTCTCCAATGTGTCCCTAGCATCTCATGGAGTGCTCAATGATATTTTTTAAATGAATGAATGACGAATGACCCCATTTTTTTCATCTTTTGACTGGTGGGGCTAGAGTAAATAATCTCCAAGCTCCATAGTTTAAAATATGATGATAGCATAATATTTAAAATGTGTCACCAATGAAGCACATGTAAGAAAAAAAGAAATTCTTCTGTTCTTGCATTCTTTTTCTGAAACCATACTTTGAATTTCATGAGGAGATTTGTTTGTCCACTCTACTGAGACAGATAGAGGCAAAACTAGTTTAATGTGTGGATTAACACAATTTTCAACTATAGAATGAAAGGTATCATAATCATAATTGTTGCCATTAAAACAATATCAGTCATGTACTGTTCACTCCCGAGTGCGAAAACCATTCTACGTGGTTTATTTACTTAAGTTATCTCATTTAATCCTCACAATCAGTCTCTAAGGTTGGAATGGTAACATCTAACTAAAAAATGAAGGTACAGTAAAAGAGATAACTTATCCACCACTTTGCACTGTTGGTGACAACCGGGATTCTAAACTAAATTGCTTTGAATGCAAAGATCATGCTCATTCTATATTTAACAATTTCTAATATTGATTGTAAACGAATCCATAGTAATAAAGCTTTGCTTTGTATTTGTAGTACACATTTCCATGATTCTCTATAAATAAACAATGTCACTATTCTAGAATACACACTCAGAGAGGACCTATAACAAATTTCTCAACCTGTTTTGCATGCTGACCTGCACTTTCACAAATGAAATTATCATCATTCAATGGTAATGAACAGAAGGAGAAATTCCTTCTTAAAAAGTAGTGGGAAATACAATGAATAAATAGGTAAACATAAGGGAAAGGAATTCTATTTTTGAATTAAACATCCTATACACTGACTTCTTTTGTAAGTATCTTTATCTTCTTCTGAATTTAATAAAGGTTTAACATTTGAATACACAGTGAATTAAAGAACAACTATAGATTACATTTTTCACAAAAGCTCGTAGGTCTTGTTTTTCAATGTTTTGTGTTTTATTTAAAGGGTGATTCTTTCCTTTAACTCCCTTTTCCTGTCCAACCTTAAATGAACTTTTTGAACATGTCCAAGAAGGTATTTTTCACCCTTTACAATCAAGTCTTGAACATTTGTGTCATTCTCTGATGATTCTATTCAAAGAAGCTAATCTCTCCTTGGTTTAGGTTTAGAAACAGAAAGTAGATGCATAAATGCTTTTTATAGTTCAATTAAACCATAACCTCCATCCAGGTCCCTTTTCAAAATGAAGACATAAATGATGTGTCTAAAATCTGAGTCAATTTACAGCAGGACCCATGTCTTTGATTTCTTGTTCTGGGATTCTTTGTACCATATATTGCTTAAGAGATTCTGGAAGTTTCTCTTCATGGAGTAATAGAAACTATCCAAGAATCCTGAAAGATCACTGGAGCTCTTATGAATATCCACAGTAGGATTAAATTATTTATTGATTCATGATATTACTTGGGTATTTAAACTTTTTGTTATTAACATAATATTGGTATAATTTTCCTAGAATTCTATAACCTTTTAAAAGTGAAGGAGACACAAGGCTTTCTTAAACAAACAAAAACTAAGGAAATTCATTGACAGCAGAATTACCCTATAAGAAACGTTTAAAGAAGTTCTTAGGGAGAAGGAAAATGATATAATTCTGAAACTTGGATCTACATAAAGAATGGAAGAGTATCAAATAAGAAATAATTGAAGGAAAAATAAAATATTTTTTATATAAATCTTTTTTCATAAAAAATCTTTTGGTTTTCCTATTCTTAATTAACCTAAAAGAAAATTGTTTGTTGAAAGGAATAATGCTAATAATGTATTTAATGGTTATAGTATATGGATAAGTGAAAAGGGTTACAGCACGGTTATAAGGAATAGAAAGGAGAAATTAAATATACTCTTCTATAAGTTACCTGCATCACATGTGGAGAAATAAAGTGTTATTTGAAGGGAGATTTGGATCGGTTAAAAATATATAATGTATGTAATTTCTAGGGAAACCACTAAAATTTTTTAAAGAACCATAATTGATATGCAAATAGAAGAGATAAAATGGAATTATATAAAATGATTAGTTAAAAGCTGAGAAAGGATAAAAGGGGTGGTGGGAAACAAAGGACAAGCACAATGAATAAAAAATAGTTACAAAAAAGGTAAATATTAATCCAAATATATCAAGAATCATTTTAAATGTGAATGGCTCACATACGCTGATTAAAGACAGAGATTGTCAGACTGAGCTATCAAGCCACAAACAATATGGTTGAACTTCAAATCCTTATTGCTAAATGAAAGAAGCTTTCAGTTTTGAAAAGGCTTTCACATTTGAAATGACTACATACTGTATGATTCCAATTATATGACACTATGGGAAAGGCAAAACTACAGAGACAGTAAAAAGATCAGTGTTTGACAAAGGATGGGATAAGAGAGGAGTGCTGCATAGGTGAAGCACAGGGGATTTTTTTAGGGCAGTGAAACTGTTCTGTATGAGACTGTGACAGTGAATACATGACACTATACGTTTGTCAAAACCCATTGAACTTCTTTTTATTGAAGTATAGTTGACATACAATATTATATTAGTTTCAGGTGTACAACATAGTGATTTGACATGCATATACGTTACGAAATGATCACCACAACAAGTCTAGTAACCATCTGTCACCATACAAAGTTATTACAATATTCTTTGCTTATATTCTCTATACCTTACATCCTCATGACTTATTTATTTTATAACTAGAAGTCTATACCTCTTAATCCCCTTCACCTATTTTACCCATCCCTCTACCTCTCCCTCCCTTCTGGCAATGACCAGTTTGTTCTTTGTATAGATAAGATTTTTTCTGTTTAGTTTTGTTTGTTTTGTTTTTTAGATTCCACATATAAGTGCAATCATATGGTATTTGTCTTTTTCTGTCTGACTTATTTGACTTAGTATAATACCTTCTAGCTCCATCCATGTCGCAAATAGTAAGACCCATTCATTGAACTTTATAGCACAAAGATTGAACCTTAATATGTGTACAGTTAAAAAATCATTTAGGATGTCAAGGGTTTCCAGGAGGTAATGCAGACTGCAACAAAAGAATCTAACTCTATTAAAATTGTATGAAACAACCTCACATGAGTAGGTGAGGGGAAAGGTGCTGACCCAAGTAATTTTGAAATAAGTGAAGTCTATAAAAAGTAAAGACAAAAAAAAATAAAGGACATAAGTACTGTAGTCTAGTTGATAATGTTGTTTCTAGTGGGGATATAAGTTTACAATTCTGATACTCCTATATATGTATATTAGAAATGAACAATTAGGTAAATGATAGTAGATGGGGGGAGCCAGGTTTCTTATTATTGGAGTAGGAATTTACAAATAAGCAAGGGGAGGAAGACAGAGAGATTTCTGTGGTAAAGGATTAGAGTTGGAGACACCCATATTAACTCATGTTTAGCATAATATACAATTGGTTATATATATAAATATTTGTACATATATGTATACATACAGGTTAGTATACACACATATATATTTCCTTGCTCTGTCAGCTGAGAGGGCATAGATGTAACGATGCTCCAGTAGCAACAAGTACACCTAGTGCCCAAATACCATTGGTTTCACATACCATTGTCCAACAAAAAAACACAGGGATCCTTAAAGAAATGGCTGATTCTAGGACTGCAGCAGAAAATTTGCAGTATCTTATAGTGTAAAGTAGGAAGGAAGGAAGGGAGGGAGAGAAAGAGAGGGAGAAAAGGAGAGAGAGAGAAAGAGAGAGACAGAGAAAGATAGAAAGAAAGAAAGGGAGGGAAGGAAGGAAGAAAGGAGGGGATGAAGGAAGCGAGGGAGGAAGGAAGGAAAGAAGGAAGGAAGGAAGGGAGGGAGGGAGGAAGGCAGGCAGGCAGGCAGGCTACAATGATGGGGATATGTCATAGAATAGAGGAGCCAAATAAAAGAGCTCCCAATGGCCAAGATAAAACCATTTGCGCAAACAAAATAAATATAGTAGTATTGGATTATAATCCAAAGTATGAAATAAATATCCATGTGTTCATATCGATATAATTAAATGATTAAAAAATAAATAAATTGGAGAGAAGAGATAAATCTCTCATGCAGAATAATTCCAAACAATTAATGTAGATACTCTCCTCTCAGGAGGTGTAGTATAAATTCTCAGTCCTAAGTGTTGGATCCTCATAGTGACTTCTTTCCAAAGAGTATAGTATGGAAAGAGGGAAAAAGACTAATTTTATAGTAGAAAAACCTGATAAACACTACCAGGTGTTCAAGGTGATCAAGGTTAACATCAACAGTGATAAGTCACGTTGATAATATGCACCCTTGATATAACACGATGAAAATGTCACTTTATCTCTGTGATCTTCCTACCAAAACTTATAAGCCCAGTTTAATCATGAAAATAACATCAGACAAATCCCAATAAAGGGACATTCTAGAAAAGAACTGACCAGTACTCCTCAAAACCACCAAACTGATCAAAAACAAGGAAATTCTGAGAAACTGCCAGAGCCAGAAGGAGCCTAAGGAGATATGATGACTAAATGTAATGTGGTATTCTGGATGGGATCTTTGGACAGAAAGAGGACATTAGGCAAAAATTAAGGAAATTTGAATAAACTATGGACTTAGTTAATAATAATGTATCAATATTGATCCATTAATTGCAAAAAATGTACCATACTAATGTAAGATATTAATAATAGGAGAAAATGTCTGCAGAGTATGAGAACTATCTTCATAAGTTTCTATAAGTCGAAAACTGTTCTAAAGAAAAAAAGCTTATTGAGGGAAAAAAAAGGCAAAAATAATATGGTGTTCTTCCATAAATTTCAAAATAAGAAAATATACTTGCCTTTTTAAGGATATAAGATGAATGGGGACTTATTATAGCAAAATTGTTAAATGATTATTTTTGGTAATAAGAAAGGTTGGGTTTGAATCCTTCCTCTAATACTTATAAGATGTATTAGCTTAAATGCTTATAAATATTAGGTGTGTGTGATGTTAATTTAACCATACTTATATTGAGTGGCTCAGAGAACAATTAGGCTTTGAAACCTTGAATGGAAGGAATGCCTTCCAAAGCAAGGTTAGATTACTAAATTTGAAGTTATGAACACATCCAAATAGAGGTTAGTAGTTTAAATACCAGTGAGTGTGTGTGTTCATATATGCGTATGGTTGTTTGTATGTGTAGAAGCCTGTGATTGGAAAGCAATGGAAGCCCAGAAAGGAAGCAACAGAACAGCTGGCTTCGACAGTGTTTCCAGCCTAGTTCTGGAAAGCGGATGACCTAAACAGGAACTAGTACATCTACTGTGATAACACATGGATTGGATTCATGAAGCTATGTTAGTCAGGTGGGAGCCACTAAAATCACCCAGTTGATTTCTCTTATGCTGTACCATGGTCACCAAGCGAACTTTTGATTATATTCAGAATTTCCATGTACATTTT
Source organism: Diceros bicornis minor (assembly GCF_020826845.1). NCBI lineage: Eukaryota > Metazoa > Chordata > Mammalia > Perissodactyla > Rhinocerotidae > Diceros > Diceros bicornis. The sequence continues at coordinate 79,701,970 of NC_080740.1, read as the reverse complement.
ACACAAAGACAGTGCACTAACCAGAAAAATATTGGAGTATCTTCACACCTTTATTCTAAAAATCTCTCTTTAAAAACTAATGATTAGGTGCCTGATTTTTATATATCTATTCTGAGCTTAGTTAACCTGCATCATCCTTGAGGTTGAACAACTTGTGGTGTTTTGGGACTCTTCCAAATGATATTCAACCTCTTCGTATACATTTTTCTTCCAACTGCAACTTTATTCCTCAGTCATTCAAACTAAGAAACAATTCTTAATTGATTTAGATCTTAAATTAAACTACTTATACTGCAAGTTTAAACATCAGTATGAGTGTTACTAATAGTATAATATTAGTAAGTGGAAATGTGAGTATTAATGTTACTTCATTTATAAAAGTCACACCCATATCATGTGACCAATTTCCCAATTTACTCAAGGACATAAACAAAAAATCGTAAGAAACAAATACAGACTCAAAGGTATTTGAAAAAGAAAATTGGCATGCTGTTTATTTTACAGATATTTCTCTAAACTAATGCATTTTCTAGGCTAACTTCCCGTCCTTTAAGGGGAAAGAAGGTTGGAGAAAAACTCTCCCAAGGAATCGAGTACAATAGTTATAAACAGGCTTTGGAGCCAGATGGGTGTAAATTGGAGCTCCAGCTACCCTCACTCCTTGCTGATGTTAGGCAAGTTTTCTACTTTCTCGAGGCGTCTTCTTTGTTCCTTATTAAATAAAGACAGTAATACTACCTACCTTTACAATTGTGCCTTATCACATGGTTAGTTCTCCATAATTCTTAATTACCATTTTAGTTTCCTTTGTTAGTATGATCATTAGGATAATAGTTATTATTTTTCTGTGCCACAAACACAAAAATCTGGTTCACTAATTGGGTGTAGGGAGGGCATACTCTAACAAAATATCAAACCAGGATTCTAAGTAGGTATAATGTCATCCAATTAGGTTGTGACTTATTATGGAAAAAAAAGTCAGTTCCCTGGTTTTCATCTTTCTTCATACATAGGCCAAAACTGCAGCAGAATGATTGTGGAAAAAAAATATTTTAAGTATAAGGAATAATTTAAATCATCACAAAAAAATGAACAAAAATATTTTGTATAAAAACTCAAAAGACTTGGACATAAAGATGGTTCAGTAATAACTACAATGAATAATAATATTTTCACAGTGTCAAAAATGAAATTTTAGTTTGAGTGAATGATAGAAACAGTGGTCAACAAGAGATCATATGTTTTCCAATATTTCCAGTCTGCCTTCCAGTTCATTTGGTGCCATATGACTAATTCTGGCCAATAGACCGTGAGTAGAAATGAGGTGTCATTTTGGGGCTGTGGCATTTGACAACATTTGGGTCTTTTCCATCTCTCTCTTTCCTGCCTCAGCAACACTGGAAACTATATAATCTACAATGAACATTGAGTTTTCTGGGAAGCCAACTCTGAGATGGAGTTTAGAGTGCAGGATGTTTATTAAGTAGTGCCTTTGGGATCAATAACACTTGTGGCAGGGAGGGGACAGAAACAGGAAGGGGCAGAGGGACAAACTGAAGATGAGATGCTGGCACTTGATTTACCCCCTCTGGGAGCTACAGAGATTAAAATAAAAATGGCCTATTCAGGGGCCGGCCCCGTGGTGTAGCAGTTAAGTGCGTGCGTTCGGCTGCTGGTGGCCTGGGTTCGGATCCCGGGTGCACACCGATGCACCGCCTGTCAGGCCATGCTGTGGCGGCGTTCCATATAAAGCAGAGGAAGATGGGCATGGATGTTAGCCCAGGGCCAGTCTTCCTCAGCAAAAAGAGGAGGATTGGCATGGATGTTAGCTCAGAGCTGATCTTCCTCACAAAAAAAAAAAAAAAAGCCTATTCAGAATGTCCCACATCATATCAAAATGGCTGTGCCTTTACATATCTACCTCAGTCTTCAGATGCAATGAGTCCTTCTTTGAGGAAGGATATGGGCAGTGCATCACCATGTCTACCACATTCCAGACGGCATAGTTATAAAATGGAGAAAAGCTACCAAAACCAGTATCAGACTGACATTGGGATTAAGCAACTGAATTTCATGGCTTGTCTATTGCTTTGGCTAGTGTTACTTTTCCTAATATAAGTATATTTTATAATGTATTTATCTCCTATATGAATACTAATATGTACTGTGTTATTTGGTAAAGCAAGTTTTATTTGGATCTATACTTGCAAAGATATATTAAGGAAATATTCTTAAAGAAAAAAAGAAAATCTGTTAGCATCCTAATTGCATCATTCTTAAAGTATAACCTGTGCAAACTGAAACCTCTCATAAAGATGTATTTTCCTAGGTTAGATCTTTTATTGGTTTGGCAATAGAAATTATTGCTGCTTAACAAAAATCACATTATTATCATACAGTGATCGATGGACATTCACTTTGCCTGTATAAGCAGTAATTCAGTTTCAAGGTTAAACAATACAAGATTAAAAGATTAAGAACTTTTGTGCAGTTTAAGAATAGCTAAAATAAATACTGGAAGGTAAATCCATTCCAATTGGGTATTGCTAGCTGATTTCCAATTAGTAGTAGTCAGATGCTGGCCTCAAAGAGTTATAAACTAAGTAACAGTGGTATGAGATAATTTTAAGATGAAGTGGCCACAAAGCCAGAAAGTATGTTTTGAATAATATTTCCTCAATGATAAGAAATGTGGGGTGCAGTGACTTTTAAACAATGGTCAAATAAGGTTACGATAAAATAAATCAGAGAAGTGAGATGGTTTAATGGCTTTTTAATGAGCCTAATGTTTTCCGTTTTAATGAGCCCTCTTACATCAGCTTTAATCATTTTATGAGAATGAGAAATGATTGAGAAATGGCTTGCATTAATTCAATTTTCTGTTCAGTCTTCCCATAAACCATTATGGCACACTGGCTAATGGGAGTCAACTTGGATAAGTGGCAACTTGTATAATAGGACAAGTCTCAGCTAAATTTAGTTAGGCACTTGATATGTTAACTGGTGATAAGGTTATATTTCCTCATTTTGCAAAGAGTGCACACCAAATGCCCACAAAGTATTTTAACACTGTAGCACAAGCAAAAATTAATGAGGATAGTTTAAATGAACTATAATTTGTCCTAATTAATTATACAAAATTGTGTTAAAAATCTCCTAGTTTTTTATTAGTGACATGCTAAGATTAAAAATGAACAAAAACAACTGAATTTTGAAACATATACCTTTGATACAATCTGTGCTTAAAACCATCTTACACCTTTGAAATATAATACATATAAGGACACAATTTTCCTACTACCTAGAACTAATGTTAAATAAATTTTTTAGCTATATACCAAATTATATATCCCAAATCTATGTAAATCTGTCACAAGGAACAAGTCATGTTAAACAAAAATAAACTAAAATAAAAACGACACTGTTCTCTGATATAACAATCAGTGTTATTTGTAATGAGTAACAGAAATGAACTCTTACTAATTAAGGTTAAAAAATTTATTAAAAATAAAAACAACACTATGTGGCTCATTGAATTGTAGGAAAATTCAAGAACCAGACTAAAAAGCATGGGCAAGAATAAAGAATGTGGCACAGCAAAAGTCATATACAACATCAGTCCAATGAGGCCATCCAAGCAGTGTAAGTTTGAACTCCAGCAGTTCTCCAACAGTATTGAGCACCAGGCACTGCTGCTAGAGCCACAGTCATGCCAGCCCCAGAAAATGGATATTGCTGCTATTACTACTATCCCCACAGCCAAAATAGATTCTCAGCATTGCTACCTCAAAATAAAATCTTTACCAGGTGTGAAAGTGGCCAAGATACATTCTGAAGCCTGCTTCCTAGTTGTAAGAGAACTACAAAAATGAGTAACTGACATTTGCAGCCTGCTTCGTGGGGGGTGGGTTCCCCTCCTACAAAAATTCTTGAGGTAGAGAATAATACCCCAGAGATAGCAAAAGAGGTTTAGAAGCTTGGAAATAAAATTATAGCTAGCCATAAATTATATATAAAATTAGAGAGAGAGAGAGAGAGGAAAAGGTAAAGGTTAACAGGTAATAATTTTAAGAAGCAAGCTAGCAGCAGCTTCTCCAAAAATCTAGTTCACTCCAGGGAAATGCAACTTGGTCAGTTCAACTCAAATTGGGTGTACAAGTACCTCTATGTGATACGTGCCACGTTTAGCTCTCTATAGGAAGACAAAATAAAGGAAAGGAGAGAAGGACCAAGGAGCTAACATTTTCTAAGGTCAACTAGGTGATAAATATTTAGCTAATCTTTTTCAACAGGCACTTGCCTTCAAGGATTTAACAATCTTGGACAGAGACAAGAGAAGTAAATTAATAAAGAATAAATCATAATGTAATGTGTTTTAAACTCTCCTAAATATTTTTTTCAAAAAAAAGGAAAGACTGTATCCAAGGCAGAGAGTAGCATATTCATTTGGGACAAGTAAGGAAAAGTTCCTTGGGAAAATAACAAAACGCAATAGAAAATAAAGATATTAAAGCAGTAACAAGATAGAAAAGTTCACTTTTTTATAAGATATTTTAAATATATTGATTATATGACACTTTTATAATAAATAAAAACCCCACCTTCTCTAATAAGGACACTTTGCCATGGTTTTCACTTTTCCAAATGTTCCTATATGTCCATACCTATCTTTATATATGTATATAATGCTTATCCTAGCAATAGGCTATATGTGGAATTATAGCAATGAAAGGAGAGGGAGGGGAAAAAAGCCAACAACAACATGAGGAGAGAATACCTAAATGTATCACTAAATTAAGAAATTGCAAAGCACAAAAGGAGAAAGCAGGTAAAACACTGCACTAGAATAATGTGATTGTTCTCCAGGGGGAGGAGAGGTGAATCTCCCCAGAATTCACCAGTTAAGACACTCACTCCCATTCTCCTCAACTACAATCCAGAACATTCATTACTCTTTTTGACCCTCAGCTTCCTCACTCTCAAAACAAAATTTGCCTCCTCCTGTAATATCAGGGAAATTGACCCCAAAATACTATATACCATTACTTTTCCTCTAGTCTTCTAAGAGTTCCATTAAATATTCAAGTCCAATTTATCCACTGATGGTTTTAATACCATTCCCTCCTGTTTTCCCTAGGACTCATTATTCTGTGCCCCCTCCATTGCTTCTTCCCTTTTCACCCATAAACAAACAAGTGCTGGCATTCTCCACTCCCCCTCTACACCTCACTGCTTCCAGTTGATACCAAATCTTTCTCCTCTCCAAAGCATTTAAAATTCTTGAAAGAATCATCTCCACCATTCCATTCCTCACTACCTGTCTTCTCCTTAGCCCTTGAAATTTGACTTCTGCTATCAAAGAATTTTGCAAATATTCTCATTAAATCCTCTAATGAGCTCCCAAATGTCAAGTTTAGTAGCAACTGTTTAATATTCCTCTGACTGGGGTTACTTGCTACATTTTGGCATTGTCAATCACTCCCTTCTTCCTGAAACTCTCTAGCGGCTTGGTTACTATGACGTTGAACTGTTGTGGGTTTCCTCATACAGACCTCTTTCTTTTTATCTCTTCCTTGGATCCTCTTCAGTTCCCTTTTCTGTCCAACATCACCGTTTAAGAGTTTGTACTGCCCATGATTTCTTACTCCACATGGTTCTTCTGACTAAAGATTCTTTTCCTGAATGATCCTGACTCCACATGTTCAACTATGTCCTACATGCTGACAATGCCTTACCTAGCTTTAGTCCCAATCTTTCCCTTCTGACATATATTCAATTACTGTTGCACATCTGCTCCTGACTGTTACAGAGATAACTCAATCCCAACAAGTCAAAAACAGAACTTACCATCTCCCTGCTATATTTTCTCCCCTCCTGTAAGCATGTTTGCATTTGTGCTACTAATGAATATCCTATTACAAATAATTTCTCTCCTTTATCCCTGCATCCAATTAGTCACCAAGTTCTACTGAGTTACCTATTAAATACTTTCAAATCCATATTTCCTTCTCCATCTCTAATACCCCTGTTTTAATTCATTCCCTTATTCTGTCACCTGTTCTACAAAAACAGTCTTAAAAGAAACATTGTCCAGTTTCATCTACAGTTAGGTCTATCACTGTGCATAGGCAATAGAATACATAGAGCAAACTAAATGTAAAATATGAATTCTTCTTTGTTGTATAAAGATTATTTTATAAAAGCTTAACTTTTTATAAATTTCTGATCTTATACTTACATATTAAAATAGACTGGGCATTTATTTTAAAACTGCTTATGTTACTAAGAAGGTTTTCAAGCAACATTTTGAAAATTGAGATCTATGAACATTAGTGTTCTGAAATATTTTAATATGTTTCCAAAAAACATTTCAAGATTAAATAAGTTTGAGAAATGTTCAGCTAAATAAATTAGAGATTTCTTTACTATAAGACTTACCAAAGCCTTTCTTTTGCTAACATGTGCCAAGACTTTCTAGGAGGAATATATGACCTTTAGTATTTCATAAGCATTTTTGATCATAGAGCTCCTTTATCATAGTATAACTGTTAACATATTTGGAATAATCTTAATAACATTATTCGAAAATTCCATTCTAAAGTATTCACAGAAAAAATAAACTATGCTTAGGTATAAACAATGTGATACTTTTAGGTGACATAAATCAAAATTGTTTTCATATTATTAATTTGCTGAAAATTACTTTCTAGTCTTTTCTAAACAGAAAATTAAGACACTTGGAGAAAAGATGTGTTTGAAATTATTTTGCATGTTAAGTGTGATTCCCAATGGAGTCTACTTAAATCCTCCTGAAATACTCATCTTTAATATCACTAAGAAATACAGGATTAGGCTGGAATAAATTAGTGAGATGACTAATTAAACTACAAATATTTATCATTATTAAAAAGTGATATATCTCAGGGAATCTAAAAACACTATCTTTTTAAACTCATGCTTAATCTAGACTAAATTCATTATTCTCACTTTAGTATATGAACCACAGCTTCGTTGTATAATACAGACACTAGTTCTCAGAAGAATGTGATGGATTTTAAAAGAAGGCAAGTGTGGTCTTCTGAATTCATGCTTAATCTTATTTCATCCTGAATCTTACAGAAACAAAACAACTATCTTGAGTCTCTAGGAATCTTGGAATGAAGTAGAAAATTCTCATATAACTGAATCTGGTTTGCATGATGTTCCAGTAAATATCCATGCTTACTAAGTGATCTGCAACTAAAGTTCTGAATGTATGTTTCTATCATTTTGGTGGGGAAGGAGAGGACTGGTCTGGATGACTACCTACACATTATTTTTCTGTACTCAGATCTTTCATTGTAAGGATGTAGAACTACTGACTTTCTTTTGGGATAAAAGTTCATCTCACAACCACATGTCAAAAAGCACAGAATTAGCAGTCATGTAACACAACACTTAAGAAGATTACAGGGGTAAAATTCACTAAAAATCAGTATTTTCATGTAAAATCAGTATTTTTTATTATAGAAAATTTCAAACACGTACAAAAACAGAATAGTATAACTCCCAAGTACCCATCCAAAACAACTCATGGTAAATTTTATTTCATCTATGTCACCAGCCCTTTCCCAACCCTGAGTGTTTTTGAAGCAAACCCCAGACATTTAGCATTTTGTCAGTATTTTAGTTTTTTTCCTAAAAAATAGAGACTCATTTTTAAAACATAAATACAGTACCATTGTCCCATCTTTAAAAAATTGAACAAAATGATTCCTAAATATTATAAAATATGAAGCCAGAGTTTAGGTTTCCTGAGTTATATTATAAATGTATTTATTTAATTTTGTAATTTATTTGTTTTGATTTGAATTTTTTAAAAAGCCCATAAATTATAAATGGTTGATTTGCCCAATAATTTTTTTTTTAATCTCTAAAGTTCCCTTCCATTCATCTTTTTCCATATTTCTTTTTTCAGGCTCATTTTCCTTTAAAGACATTAAATTACAGTGTCCCATAGTCTTTTTGATTTCTTGTAGTTACTTATAACGTACACCATATTTTTGTATTTGTCACCATCCTCTTACTCAAGCAATTCAATGAACTGATAAAGAATACATTTTTATAATTGCTTTTCAGTCTGGTCATTCCACAACTATTTTTCACTATAGCGCATTTACATTGTACACATATGTAACTTGAACAAATTTTAATATACATGCTCAAATGAACTTCTCTCCAACTAAGAGCAATCAAGTGAGAACAGTACAAATATCAGCTAATTCTATTTACCATTCCACTCAATCAGGACACACCCTGAGTGAACATATATGTGAGACATGAAGTTGTATTCCCTCTATTACTTTTGTTCCTGAGTGCCTCTCACAGTGGGAACATCTTGTCCAACTGAGGATGATTCTTAGTAAGTAATAATATGTGTGGACCATTATTGGTGACTTATGCCCAATGGTGCTAAGTAGTGAAGGGTGGCAGAATATGCCACCACAAAATATGCTACTTTGGCATAAGGATTATTTTCAGCTAAAAGCACTTGAAAAACAGCAAATACAAGAAGGGCACTTTGACTTCCCCTTTTCCTTATGAAAGCAGCAGATAAACTTCCATGTGAAAGATGTCCTCCCTATACTAGGAAAAAAGCTCATTCTCATCACCAGAGACAGGGAGTCGAGGCTGAGAGAAATCTGTACAAATAGACTCTGTTAAAATAACTCTTACCTTCTTTTAGTCTCCTCATATACATTAGTTACCTTTCCACAATTATCTCTCTTTGTTCAGCTTAGTATATAAACACTTAGACCTAGCTACTTCCTTGGGTCTTCATTTTCTTATGGTAGCTCATGTACATGTAAATAAAAATCAGTATGCTTTTCTCCTGTTAATCTGTCTTATGTCAATTTACTTCTCAGTCCCAACTGGAGACCCTAAGAGGATAGAGGCAAAGTTCTGTCTCCCCTACAGTAGCCTACATTCTAAACCCCATCTTAGGGTTTACTATGACTACCTTAACTGGCCTGGTCACAGTCAACCCTCCCCACCCTTAGCTTAGCCATAATCCTTATAAACAGAGGTTTGGGGAAGGGAGGAAGAAGGGGAAAGAGAGTCTCTAGGAAAGCAGTGTTTGCTCCAGTGAAAGCAGGAGATATATTACTTCATCTCTTCCTACAACAACACCGAGGCGAATTGAGTTCCATGAAAATCTGTGGTAGAGAGTGGGAGGGCTAAGAACAGAAGGCCATTATTTGGTTTCCAAGTTTGCTGTCTGCTTCAACATTAACCTTGCTGTGATAACTCTGTGACTATATGAGCAGGGAGGAAGAGAACTGGAAAGGATGACAGAGAATGGGAAGGCGAAGCTGTGGAGCAGCCTGTGCTCCCACTGTTCAGGAGATCCAAGATGCATACTTCCCAGGACAAGACCATAGAGGAAGCATGACTGGAGCCACCAAGCCAGTGATTCACCCAAGTGAAGAAAACTGTAGAGATCACTCCTGATGACTGGGGCAAAAGGAAGTGGAGAAGTCCATTGTGAACCTCAGGCAAATTCATACCTATGCCCTACAAGAGCAAATTAGGGGCCAGTTCATCCTAGCCAGAAAACTGGAAACTACCAAGAAAAAATTGACTGCATAGCAGTCAACTGAGTGTAGATGTTTGTCTCTCTTCCTCTCCTTCCTCATCTCACCAGCAATATTGGTATAGGGAGGACCTGAAGAGAAAGAGGGGGGAAAGTTTCAGAAGCAGAAAATGCCTCCCTCTCTCCCCACCCTCTAACACTCCGACAGTAGGCAGGCCCTCAGCTCAAGTCTACATGGGGAGAAGATGATATTTAAATAGGATGAAAGAAAAGTTTTACACTGATTGAAGTGGACTTTAATTAATCAGAGTGATTGAAAATTATTGCCAGAGATGTCAATAAGGACATTTTGACAGATCACAGTTGAAAGTAGTGATTGTAGAAAAATAACCTCTTCATGTTTACAACCCACTGAGTTGAGACTACTCAATAAGCCATTTTTATGTGATTTTCATACCACATGGTCCCTAAACACAAGTCAATTCCTTCTGGGGCTTAACCAGGGAAAGAACAATCTGTTGCAGCTCTGGGAGAAAAACTGGCAGTGTCAGACTTGCTGAGAGAAAATATGCCTGTCTTCAACATGGAATCATCCTAAGGAATTTTCAAGACCAATTTGGATCACACTCAATATTCTCCTGCATGCTTTACTATACAATCCATTGGTAAAATGCAACTTCTCTACATAATGCAACACAGACCCTCAACAAATGGGCTGGTTTTATCATTGTTTTATTCATGAGGACACAGCCTGACTCTCCTAGAATTTCAACCTGGTATAGGGTGACCAACTATCACAATTTGCCTGAAGCTGAAGAGTTTCCAAGATGTGGGACTACCAGTGCTAAAATTGGGAAAGTATGGACAAATCCAAAAAAATTGGTCTCCCATCTAGTCTTATTTGTCCTTCAAAGAGTGATGAAAGTATCATCTCATCCATCTTCTCCTCTAAGACTCAGAGTACAGAAACATTTAGTAGGTCGATGTATTACTAAAAGTACAAAAATGTAATAGCTTAATTTTTCCTATACTAAATATATTAGTTTCTTATTGGTGATGTAACAAATTAACACACTTTTAGTGGCTTAATACAACACAGATTTATTATCTTACTATTCTGGAGGTCTGAAGTCCAAAATGGATCTCACTAGACTAAAATCAAAGTGTTGGCAGGACTGTGTTCCTCCTGGAGGTTCTAGGAGAGAATCCATCTCTTTGCCTTTTCCAGCATCCATGAACTGCTGCATTCCTTGGCTCATGGCTCCACATCACCCAGACTTCTATTTCCATCATCATAACTTCTCTGACTCTGACTCTCCTCTCTCCTACTTAATTTATAAGGACACTTTTGATTACATTGGGCCAACCTAGATAATCCAGGATAACCTCCCCATATCAAGATCCTTCACTTAATCACATCTGCAAAATCTCTTTTGCCAGGTACGGTAACATATTTTCAGGTTCCAAGAGTTAGGACATCTTTAGGGGCCATTATTCTCGCTACAAAATTAAGCATTAAGGAAATGCTTTAAAAAAATTAATTTTACTCAAGAAAATTTAATCTACACTTGTCTCCAACTCCAAATTCCCAGAAGACTATATGAGTTTAACACACTAGGAAACACTACATTTTTCATGACTTTGGGGATCAATTCTATTTGGCCAATCTTTTGTCATGTATCTTTATTTCTGGCTAGATGTATATTCCTTCATCTTATAATGAGTCTGGAAACGTTCTGTCCTTGATTCTCAAAATTTCAGGAGAATCAAATTTATAACATCTTAGCATTTTACTTCCCTGAGACATAGAACTTCTACAAAACTTTCCCACAAAATGCTCACAGCTAGAATTAGCTTAAAACAGAGAATCTCATTTGATTCAGCATTTCCAAAGTGAGTATTTTCAAGCTTTAATCCCACTTTGATAAATTCTGGTTATTTGCTTAAAAATGTAATTTCTTTCTACAAAGACACAGTAAATGTCTTTAGGAAATTAAAGATGTTCTTCTTCCTTCTTACCAGCAAATGATAACTGGTCAAATTTAACGCGTTGTTCCTCTAACTCACCTTCACATTTAGCGTTGGAGTGGTGAGAATTGGATATCTCGGGGCAGAGTTTGTTATTATAGTAACTAGTCTTAAAATCCTGTACAAATTCCAAGGACATATAATTCTTACATTCATACGCTCTCTTTCTCCTTCATTCTTTCATTTATTCATTAAATAAACATTTACTGATCTCTTATTATGTGCAAGACATCTCAAAGATAAAATCTTTTGGAGGCAGGATTGAGTGATGGTTAGCGCACAGATTTTGAAGGTAGACAGATTTGGTTTCAAATTCCTGACTAAGTGAGCAAGTAAACTCTTAACTTCAGTCTCACCCTTATAATCCATTTGATTGTTGTGAGGTCTCAATTAGACAACACATGGAAAAAATTTAGCATTATGCATGGGATATCACTTAATTCTCTGCAGGACATAACAGTACTAAACAAACAATTAATAAACTCCTTATTATTTTATTGACTTATACCATATTGCAACTATATCTTGATATAAAGGGCCCCAATGAGACTAGGTTTCTATTCAGATTTTAATATAATTCTCTCAACAATTTATTAATTACTGAAAGTAATTTATAAACTGAGAAAATCTGGCTGGTTAGAAATACAACTTTTTGGGTTTTAATGTTATAAAACATCTAAATATTTTACTTAATATATAAACTCTGGGTATATATTTCAAGATTCTTTGTTGAATTTGCAGAAGAAACATGCCCTATTCAGCAGTTCTTAGAGCATCTATGAGTTCGCCAGCATCTTTTCAGCTCCTAAATAAAGTAAAGCTTACCTGGTTCTGGGTGTTTAAAGGAAGGGAGAAAACTATGATATATCTCATAATGTTTTAGATGAAAATGGACATTATTTTTAAGTACGGAAAGTAAGTCTCTACCATAAGCAGAATCTAAGCTCCAAGACATGAAAACAGACAGACTAGCTGAAGGAACCAGAAGTGTGGGCCTAAAATAGCCATAGAGAAGCTGATTATAAGACCACTCTATGGTAGGCATTGAACAAAAACTTGTGTAGAACCAGGGGAAGGAGCAAAGGAAGGATGATTTTTGTTTCTGTCAGTTAGATAAGTGGTTGAAGTTTAAGTATGGAATTCCAAGTCTCAGTGTTTGAAAGCATCTTCAGAACTATAGACCTTGTGATTCTCTTTCTGCCCCCAGTCAAGTCAACATATATATACATATGTCTTATGATGGTGCACACCTACATGCTTGGCTTGGTCTCCTTGTTGACATTGCTGCCTGGAGGAAATGAAGTTTGCGAGGGATCTTCTGTGGCAATCGTCAGTATTACAACACAACCCTCTTCTTTCATGTTGCTCCTCTGGAAGGAGGCAAAAGCCCAAAGATTCGTGGTGCCAAGTCTGTGCATTCTGGACAGGTTGCTTAGATATCTCATTCTGCCCTTACTCTGCCACGAGAGAGTTACATCCAACCAGAGGAGGAATATACCATGGAGTCAACAGATTCTTTAGGTAATTCTGTAATTTTACGTTTATTAGTAGAAGTAACAGCAACCAATACGCCTCTTTGGAGCAGTTCTACTGTATTCTGTAAACTGAACAGAAGACAAGAATTCTGTAAAATTTTTCCTGACATACCATTTTAACCTAAACCAGCATCTTTTAAGAAATCTAATAAATCTAATAATCAGCAAATCAAGTTACATAAAGTAATTTAAGACCTCCCTCTATATATAGAATGCCCATTGTTGGGTAGCAACGTAGTAATTACCAGAAATGGAATATATTATATCATATAAAAATATAATAGGTGTAATTCCTAGATATAAAATGTGTTAAGTCAGTGAGATACAGAGAAAAACAGAAGAGATGAAGAGGAAGAGGGTGCAGAGAGCCATATTTTGAAGATTAAGCATCCAGTTGGTGTTCAATGAAAAGGAGCAGAGCATCTGGCTAAGGCTGGCAATAGAAACTCCTCTCAATGTTAGTGATGTTATAATGAGAAAAGGCATGTGTTAATGAAATAACATTAGCTATTATACAAATAACTAGTTTATTTGTAAACCGATTTACAAATCTCTGTTTGACCTGAAATCGAACTAGTCCAAGGGGGTGGACTAAATAAAACAATCCAAAAACTTCTTGAACACAGAAGGTTTCTTAGTTCCAGCTGATGTTGTAATCTGCCTACTACACACCTAAGCTATATGGTACTAATCTTATGGGACCACCATCATATATGCATAAGTGATCTGTCTTGGACAAAATATAATTATGCAGTGCATGACTATACTTCACAGGTGGGTTGTATGGCTCCATAAGAAGAAACTAGAATAAAGAAGTGGTGGGGTTAATGTTCTGGAAGTGGTGACTTTTGCAATATGGAATTATTTAACAGACAGTCTGGCAATTATTTTGTTTACTCTGCCTGTCTTAAATTGTCACTGAGAAATGTCAAGTCCTAATCTCGAAAACAGAAATAGAGCCAGTGCCCAACAAGTTGAAGTAAAATGATTTCTCCTGAAATATCCAGCAAGAGAAGCATCCTAATAAGTCCATTTCTTCTGAATGTTCCAACATTGATATTTTGCCTGATCTCATAAATCTGTAATAAAGAGATACATATAGTTGAACAAGAATATTCACCTTTTTATACTCTCCTAATATGGTCTGTGATAATTTTCTGATTGACACTATATCAGGGATCCTAAGAACAAAGAGAAAGTAACTACTTCAAATCCAAACTTAAATATGAGCAATCACTTCATTTCTCTCAGAAAGGGTTAATTTTTATTGTGAATTTTTTTTTGTCTCATCTTCTCAAATAAAGTATTCATATGAAGTTTGCGAGGGATCTTCTGTGGCAATCGTCAGTATTACAACACAACCCTCTTGTTTCATGTTGCTTACATATGGATGAAATGACAAGTGCTCAGAGTGACTCAGTTAATGGTCTGTGGCCTTAAAATTTGTGAAATATAATCACCTCATTCATCATTTGCAAAAATAAAATTTTTGTCTTCTATAATAGGAAACTAAGTGGCTAAAGGCTAATCCATCTTCGATTACCAAGGTATGAAGAAGCACGAGCAAACAGTACACTAGCTTCTTCTAAACTAGAGACACAGAGAAGCGGTAAGCCACATGAAATATTCACCACCAGGACTTTTGAGGTAGGCAGATTCACAACAACAGCACACAAGCTTTGTCAGGAATTGTCAAAAGATTGAAAGCATACTTAAAGGATTTATTAAAGCAATAGAGGCAACCTCAACTCCAGTTACCATGATTGCAGGGAATTTTATGGCAGTGTGTTTAATCTTGTGCTGTAACAGATAAGTTATGCTTTCAGCTGATTTGTGTATAAAGAATTTTCTCAATCTTTTCTAGTACTATATAGTACTGAGGTATCACTTTTTGACTTGGTAAGCGAAGCATTAACAGGACTGTCAACAGCAAGATAGAACAGGTAATAAATATTAAGTTTTAATGTTACAATGATTTATTCTGCAGGGAATATTAGCCTAGATTACAAGGTACGATTATTATGTTTCATAATAAGAAATGATAGGAGAAATAGAATGTTGGCAAAGGTAACTTTCTAAAGCTCTCTTATCAGGGAGATCTTTTTACAAGAATATATTGGAGGTAAAATCTAGATTTTCCAAAAAGTAAAGGTGATCTAAATAGGTGCTCAATAAAATACTGCTGTTCCTAGAGAAGAACTTTTTTAAAGGGTGACACTGGTTTTTTAATACTTGACCATCTCATTCATTCAAACTATTTCATAGGAAAAATAGTTTATTAGGTGAATGTTTTATGAATCGATTAAAGACGGAAGAAAATTCTTGCAGGAGTGGGAACCGGCATAAAAGACCATTAGACTACTCACCTCTTAGAAACATCAAGATGATGACAGGTTTATTTATAGAATGACATGAGTTTCTAGCATCCTAGCATCCCTATCTTTGTATATTCTATTACCTTTTGCCTAATGTATTAGTTATCTTTTGCTGTGAAACAAATTACTCCCAAATTTAGTGGCTTAAAACAACAAACATTTTTTATCTCACAGTTTCTGTGGATCAGAAATCCAAGCACAACTTAGCTGAGTGTCTCTGACTCAAGGTCTCCATGAGGTTGTAGTCAAGCTGTAGGCCATGGCTATCCTCTCACCTGAAGGTTCAACTGGAACGGGAGATTCACTTCCAAGCTCACTTACATGATTGTTGGTAGGCTTTAGTTCCTCAGGGGATTTTAACTGAGAGTCTCAGTTCCTCATGAGGTATTGAAACTGAGGGCCTCAGTTCCTCACCATGCTTTTTGGGCCTCTCCACAGGGCTTCTTACAACATGGCAGTTTCCCTTCTCTAGTGCAAGACATCTGACAGAGAGGGAGAGAGACAGACAGACAGAGAAAGAGAGCACCCAAGATGGGTGCCACAGTCTTCACATAATGGGATCTTGAAAGTGACATCTCATCACTTATGTAGTATTCTATTAATCAGAAAAGAGACACACATATGGGGAGGCGATTACACTAGGATCTGAATGTCAGGAGGTAGGGATCATTTGAGACCATTTTAGAGTCTGCCTACCACACTTAGATTCTTCATTCTACCTCATAATTTACCCTCAATATATCCTTAAAGTTATTGCCCTTGCAGTAAATGGACTTTCAAGTCTTCCAAATATTCTGCCTCACCCAAATATTCACTCCAAATTATCTGGAACATTACAAAATCCTACACTGGAGAGATTCCTTGAGGTTTGAGCCTAGTATCTTCAAAAAATTTTCTTAAAAATGTGTATTAGGCATAGATAACTATATTGTTCTGGATTTCCAATTAGTCATAACGCCAAACATTCTATTCCATTTTCCTTATAAGTAGTCACACTTTGTAATCATCTGATCCTATTTTGGGTTTAAATATATATTCAGCACAATTATACTTTAGAAATGACAGTCAAAGCCACAATCACATTAGAAGGGTGAAGGTCTCTATTAAAAAAACCCTAAAGTTTAATTTGTAGAGAAATACTCTGCAAGGTATGAAATATAAATGGAATGCAACAGTTGGTGTTCATGGTTAATAAGCATTCATTAAATGCAGTATCCTTTTCTTCTGGAAGGGTTATGTGACAAAAAGAGGGTTATGACTTCCGACATGGCATTAAACAACGTTGGGAAAAAACTATGATGCAGGAAAACCATTCCTCAGTTTTGTCTCTCAAATTTTCACATAAATACTCCTAAATAACACAAATTCTTAACTAGAAAGCACTTTTTGTTTGTATATGTGTTTACTGCTTTCTTCTTTGGGCAATCACTAACATATACATCAACAATTAACATTGTGTGTCTTGTTAACTTGTTTAAGGGATTAGATAGTAAGTTTGATAATTTCTTTGTTTTTAGAACACTAAAGTAGAGGATATTGTATTTTTCTAGTTACATGGTTCCCTTTGGTGCAAACTAAAGATGGATAAGAATATAGTATCTTGTCTGTTAGAAGTAAACAAAAATGCTACTTAATTACATATTTCATTATAGAGAACCCTCTATTCATTTCAACTTGCTATAAATTTAAAGCATTTGTCTGAACGCGTGTATTTATTTTCACAGAAACTAAATACAATCATACATATACACATAGATACATAGATATAGAAACCTATATCTATACACAGACATATGTGTGTATATATATATATGTATATAACAGGCCTAGAACATCATTAAGATATATAAAACGGTAAAATCGCATTGGAGAACAAATGATAGAGGTTTTGTGTGTGCATTTTTTTAAATGACTTAACTTTTCCATCCTGTACTTGAAGCCATATGTTGATAACATTTTACATCAAAACAGAAATCTGTACCTAGAAGAGAAACAGCCACATAAAGACATGTTTTCATGCTAAATGAATAATAAATTATAGGTTATGTGTTTCTTTGATTTTAGAAGATGCATAATTTAAAATGATAAATAATTAACATATCAAAGTATTCCAATTTAACTGATGCACGAGAACAGCTAAGACATAAAGTATCCTGCTTGTGCTTAAAACACACCCTCATAGTAGGAAAATATCACAGCTTTTTATTACTAACAATTATGCTTTCCAAAGGGTAATTTCAGTTTATCACTTTAAAATATTAGGAAATGTCTAAAAGCTCTATTTTTTATATGGGATGTGTAAGTACATAGTGGTGGAAGACAGAAAGAAAAGCATAATTAGCAGTGTGCTACTAAAATCCAACATTTAACTTGGCCTACTTTGCTAAAGCATGATTTCTGAGTGGCATTTTCATTTTCATTTCCACACATGTTCCTCCTCCACTCTGAGTCTACTCTGTAAACATGAAAAAAATAATCCTTGCTTTGTAATCAACAATTTGGTAGGTATGAAAACAGTGCTCTATGGGTAGTGTGGACCGAGAACAACAATATATTTGTTTATATTTAAGCTGGTGACAGTCTAAAGAAAGTTTTCTGGTTTTATTTTATTTTTTTTTAAACTAGGGATGAAGGTCAGCTAGTTAGAAATCAACCAGGCTCTCAGAACACTTAGTTTTCAGGTGCAAATTAATATTGATTCACCATATACTGTTGGAAAAAAACTCTATACTGTTCTGAAATATAAATCGCTATCATTATCACCTCAAATTGATTTTTTTTTTTAGATTAAAGCAATGATTATAAAATAGTTTCTTTTACTTCTGCTGAAACACTGGATAGTCTATACACTTCGAATAAAGAGCAGGCATAGTAAATGATAATTAGT
Source organism: Diceros bicornis minor (assembly GCF_020826845.1). NCBI lineage: Eukaryota > Metazoa > Chordata > Mammalia > Perissodactyla > Rhinocerotidae > Diceros > Diceros bicornis. The sequence goes on along the minus strand of NC_080740.1, from coordinate 79,683,571 downwards.
TAATTTCAAAGAAGTCCTTATTGGAAACAACCATGTACATCATATAGTGCATGGGAGTCAGAAGCAGAATATGACAGAAGTCACCAGACACCCTTACAGAGGCTTAGACCTACATGCACAAAAATAGTTTGTCTTTTGAGTGTAACAGAACAATTTGAAGCTCTGCTTCTCCTAGAACATTTGTCACATCAGCAAAAACACAAGACTGTCGAGAAATGTACTATAAGCTAACTCCCAATAAGCATGTCAAGTCTGGTAGTAAACACATGTCAGCTTAGACAAGAAGCATCAGGAACATAGACCAGACCTAGGATACAGACCTTAATTTATTACAAAGCAACATCCAGAAAGAATGGCACTGAAAGTCAAGGAATTTCTAAATAAATTCTACTTTTAAAATTAAGACTTTGGGGGCCAGCCCAGTGGCAGAGTGGTTAAGTTTGGCATGTTCCACTTCAGCGGCCCAGGGTTCATGGGTTGGGATCCCTGGCGCAGACCTACACACCACTCAAGCTATGCTGTGGCGGTGTCCACATACAAAATAGAGGCAGATTGGCACAGATGTTAGCTCAAGGCCAATCTTCGTCACACAAAAATAATTAATTAATTAGGTAATTAGTTAAGATTTTGTTCCTTTTCAATTTCAATGCCCTTTTAAGTTCAGAGGTCTTAATGAGATGGAAAAAAACAGGTAAGGTGAATACTTTTATCAGATATGTATAGAGTGAACCAATGCTAAAATGCCATTCTTCCTTTTTAGAAAATCAGCTGGGCATTCAGGGACACCTAGGGCAACAGAGATATACATTCTCTGATCATAATAAAATAGAACTAGAAATCAATAACAAATTTCAGCAACTTAAAATTAATAATACCTTTCTAAATCAGTTAGGTAAAAAATTTTTAAAAACTTGAAATTACAGACAATTTTTAGAAATTACAGACAAAATTTTAAAATTTTGAGAATTCTACATATTGAAACTTACGAAATGTGGTCAAAGCTTTAGTCAGAGTTAAATTCATAGTGCTAAATGTTTTAAATTGAGACATAATTTAATTCTAGAAGGAAAAAAATACATTAAAACAATTTAAGGAAAAGAAGAAACAGTGTAAAAGCAAAGTGTTGCTTCTATTAAAAATAAAAAATGTATCATCTCTAAATCTAGTTAAGAATACTAGAAAGAAAACACAAATACAAATTTTAAAAAGTTTGATAAAATAGCAGATATTGATGACAAGCAAAATAAAGAAATATTATCTTCAAATCAATGCTAATGAATTAGAAAATTCTAAAGTGAGAGACTTGGAATGTATGATCAAAATCACCAAATCACCAAAATCACCAAATCAATTCAAATTAAGTGCAAAACTAAAGTAGAAAATTGACAGTGTTGTCAAAGTAGAATACTAGTAAAATATTTTTCAGGCCTAGACAGTTTTATAGATATTTTCAGTGAAAATGTCAAATAGTAAATTATTCCTATAGTATATATAATCATTTCAGAACACACCAAAAGAGTGAGTTTTAAAGATCACTATATACTTACAAAAATTTTTGATAGTCACTCTACACAAAAAAGAAAATGAAAACCATAGCCTGCTTAATAATTTAGATGTAAAATCCCTGAAGTCCTTTCAAATAAAATTCAACATTATATTAAATACATAAAATATGATAAAGTAGGATTTATCCCAGGAATGCAAGGCTACATCAATGTTTAAGGATTTTTTAAAATGTATGATATATTTATCACATCAAAATTTCAAAGGAGATAATCCATATGATACTCTTCCTAGATACTTAAAAGGCATTTTAATAAAATTAAAATGTATAGAAGATTTCAGAAAAAAAAAATATTTAATTGGGAATGGAAATATCCTTTCTTCAAAATAACAAAATTATATTTTTCCTCATTAGCATTACATCCTTATCTTAAATCCCCACCCATTTTCACAAACTGTGATATCTAATAAAAATATGATATATACTTCATAGCAATAACTAAAATTGCCTAGAGAGAGGCAAAGTATATATTATTCATACAACAAATATTTACTGGGAGTCTCCAATGTTGTAAGCATTGTGCCTCACCCCAAAATACCAAGATGGTGAAGACATGTCTGCCCTTCCAGATGCTCAATGTATTTCAAAGGAGCTAACTAAAAAAAAAAAAAGACTTTATTTTTAGAGGAGTTTTGTTAACAGCAAAAATGAGCAGAAAGTACAGAGTTCCCATATGCCCTCTGTCCAAACACAAGCATAGCCTCTCCCACCATCAACAACCCCACAAGAGTGGTTCATTTGTCTGCAGTTGATGAACCAACATTGACACATCATTATCACACAAAGTCCACATTTTACATTAGGGTTCATCTTGCTGTAGTGCATTACATGGATTTGGACAAATGTATTATAGGTGTTCACCATTATAGTATACAAAAATCCTGTGTGCTCTGCCTATTCATCCCTACTTCCCTCCCAACTCCTGGAACTATTGATCTTTTCTACTGTTTCCATAGTTTTGCCTTTTCCAGAATGTCATATAGTTAGAATCATACAGTATGTAGCTTTTTCAGATTGGCTTCTTTCACTAAGTAATATGCATTCAAGGTTCTTCTATGTGTTTTTATGGTTTAATAGCTCATTACTTTTTAGCACTGAATAATATTCCATTGTCTAGATGTATCACAGTTTATTTATCCATTTGCCTACTGAAGGACATCTTGGTTGTTTCCAAGTTTTGGTATTTATGAATAAAGCTGCTGTAAGCATTTGTGTGCAGTTTTTGTGAGGGTTCTAATATAAATGGCATTATGTTTTTAATTTCAAATTCCACTTGTTCATTGCTGGTATACAGAGAAGGAATTGACTTTCCTACATTAATTTCGTATCCTGCAACCTTGTTATAATTGTTTCGTAGTTCCAGGAGTTTTTTTTTTTTTAATTGATTCTTTCTGATTTTCTACATAGACAATCGTGTTTTCTGCAAACAAAGACAGTTTTATTTCTTCCTTCCCAGTCTGTATACCTTTTCCTGTCTTATTGCATTAGGTAGCACTTCCGTTATGATGTTGAAAAAGGGTTGTGAGAGGAGACGTTCTTGCCTTGTTCCTGATCTTAGCAAGAAAGTTCCTAGTATCTCATCAAGTGTGACATTAGCTGTATATTTTTAATAGACGTTCTTTATCAAATTGAGAAAGCTCCCCTCGCAAAGTAGCTAAAATTTTAAACATTGACATGAATAGATGGAAAATAGTGTAATGGGCATTAATAAATATATGTTAAAAAGGTTCAAAGAAGAAATGCTGAAAAATCTCTTCACCCAAACAGATCTTGGAGGGAAGAGTGCAAATAGGCAATGGAAAGTAACTAAACAGACTTTGCTTGCAAAATCTCTGATTTTCATACACATTAAAAAAAATCAATAAGTAATATTTACATCCCTATTTATGTAGGTTACAGAGGCAAGGAATTTTAGAACTGAAAGTGCCTAAATTATGATCATAATGTTTATTTGTCTTATATTGTAAACAACTGTGCCATTTACATAACAATTATTGAGTGTATACTCAGTGCTGTAGTAAGACCTACAAAGATGAATAAAACAATTTCTATCTTCAAAGGACACTAGGATATGTCTACATAAAATAACATATAATAACAGTGAATTAAGGAAAAGAGGGATGCAACTTAATAGGCAGAAAGTAATTAGTGAGATCTAGACTGAATATTCTAAGCAGACTTTTGTTCTTAAAGTATGTTTCCCATTTAAACGCACTTGTTGCATAGTGTTATTGGTAGAAATCCCTGCTAGATCTGGGAGGAGGGAAGGGACCTAATTAAAGGAGCACATTGTCTAATAAGCTCCCAAGCAATAAAACCACAAATTTAGTTCTAAGGGGATAATGATTCATAGAAAAGGTTTATTTGTTTAGTTTTGATTTGTTTTTTGCTTCTTTGCTAAATAATTCAACAAACTTGCACTTTTCCATGAGAAGGTACCACACTAGATACTTAATAAAAAGCAATTCTTGTGGATATCTATAGAAAGTCCAGGCATGTACTCGTACCAAATCCTATCAGGAAAGATCACAGAATATCTCAATATCTGTAAGACGGAAAGTAGGAGTCATTTTTATAGTCTCTTTCTACACCAGTCCCTCAAATTTTTATTCATCCACCTATAAATTACTGTATATTTCTGCCAGATTCTCTGCTCAGCTGTTCCTTCGATCTCCCATCTGTTCATTTCTTTCTTTCTGATTGAATAAACAAGAAGTATTTGTGGCTATGTATTCCACTGAGAAGCAACAAGACAAAAGACGGATGTGTATGAATGAAAAGATTTCAACCTAAAGTGCCTTTTTCTGAAAATACTTGAAATCATGTTGATTTGATTTTCTGTGAAGAATAGAATGACCAGATGCCAGACTTTAAGAGACTGTCTCATTTTTAACCATTCTATTACAGTATTCCAGAAATTTCAAAACACCTTGAAAAGGACAGCAATGTTTAACAGATGAAAATGGTTTTTAATACTCTTGGCTTCCCTTTTGCACCTGGAATAAAATCTAAATTTATATCATGGCCTAAAAACACCATGTGATCCATCATCATTTGTCTCTTTTATTCACAGTTTTCCAAACATACTGTCCTGTTTCAGTTTGCTGAACACACTGTACCCATCCTCATCTTGAGATTCTCCTATATGCAGTTTCATTTGCCTGAAATGATCTTTTCTCACTCTTTTCATGGCTCACTCCTTCTCATCCCTCAGGTCTTAGCTCATGTATCATCTTCACTTTTCCTATCTGTCTCTAAAATAAGTCCTCCCCGGTTATTGTCTTGTGAAAGAAAGTGTAATGCCATGATTAAGAGAATGAGTTCTATTTTAAAATAACAGTATTAACATCTACACTGCCATCAATAACTGAGGTTGTAAGCAACATATTTAGCCTTTCTGTGCCTCAGTTTCATAATTTATAAAATAGAGATGATAATAATATCTCATAGAGTTGGTAGGTTAAATACGCTAATAAAGTAAAGCACTTAGAACAGTGCCTGGAACAAGAGAAACATCAAATAAATGTTTATCATCACTATTTAGCACCTTGTTTGTTTCTTCCAAATTTCTTAGAAGAACATGGATTTCTTTTTCAAATTAAATTTTTGTCTACCTATCACGCTATCTCTTAAGGTTTCTGAGGGAAAGGACTGTATTAATCTTGTTTCATTCTTATCTTTCCAATCCTATTAAAGTGTCTAACATATAATAGGGTTCAATGACTGTTTATTGAATGATTGAATGGGTGACAGATATCTGGGGGAATTACTGGAATACCCCGTCTATGACTGGTTTGAACTGGTGAGTATATTCTCTTCTTCCCCTTATCAATCACACTTCTCTATTAAGAATTGGCTCCATCACTCATTAGAATTTAAGAACTTACTGCTGCTGACTAGTGTGGTTGCTTCTGTAACGCAACTAGCTTTTCTTGTGGCATGAATAAAACACATGTTTCTCGGTCACCAAATACTGGGCCACCTATATAATCAATGCTTCCAAAGGAAAGGGCAAAACCCATGTTTAAAGGCAAAGAATCTTTACTCAAAATGGCATTACACAATGTTATCTTTGAAGAAAGGTAAAGATTGTCTTTGTGAGATGTTGTCATTTCATGAACTATTTAGAAAAGGAAACCAGCTGGATCACAGAGGTAAATGGCAGGGACATGTTGGCATTTACTGGTTCTCTTCTTGGGAACTTTTAGCAAAGTTCTACGAAACACAGATAAACAAAGAGTACAGCAAACCATTCTGAAAACAGAGATGGAAGGAAATTCTGCTCTTGCCCGGCAAATTATGTGAACTAAATGTCTTATAAGAAGGAACCTTACAAGACCGAAAAACCAACTACTTCTGGACTCGAAATTGAAATGGCTGTCTGTGGTGGCTTTAAAACTACAGCTTTAGCTGGAGGTAAAGCTGGTATTCAGCCTTCCAGTAAGGACAGGAAAAAGCTGTTGTCTTCTCACTCAAGCCATGGTCTTCAGGGTCAATAGTTCAAGAAAGAAGCTTAGGAGTGAAGCTCTTGACTTAATGGTTAATTCTCAGGGAACAGAAAGGAAAAGACTGATCATGGTAATTAAAAGCAGAGCTTATAAAATAGGAAGTAAATGACAAGAGTTCTCAGGCCTAAAACTATGTCAAAACAAGATTTTAGTTGTGGTTACTCAACCAAGGAATTAACTGCAAGCAAATAGACTGGAAATATACCAAGTTTTTGGAAGGAAATTTATTGGAAAGAAGAAAAGACAAAAAGAATAAGACAATACAAGCCCTGTTGATGTGAATCTGTAAAAAACAATCCTTTGGCTTTAGACCTGAAGCAATAGGAAGTTTGTTTTCTAGGTTGTAGTTTAATAAATGAGTATACACTGTACATATGTGTCCTTAGTGTACAAAAATGTGCATACACATAAACCTAGACATAGATAATACATGCCACTTTGGATATGTTTGAGTGTAAATATAAATTTGACAATTTGTTATAACTCCATTTGTTTTAGAAGAAACTTTTCTGAACCCCAAGATTTTGCAAATTAAATAAATCTATTAGGCTGTCACAGCAAGTCTACTTTCTAAAGAAATGACAGGCTTGATTAGTAAGTCTGCCCTTTATCTGTAACGTTCTTATTTGTCTACCATTTTACATTGAGGAATTCTGATAAATAGCACAATTAACCTTTCCGTTATTAAAACAATTAATTGCAAAAATTAAAGACATGTCAGGGACAAAATATTAATGCATAAATTATTAGGTTCAGAAATTATAATTATTAATCCATGTACAGTAATTGTGGCAAAAACAATGAAGAAATAGTATGATAAATTCTGTGATAAGATTTTTTGCCTTTTGCTTCCATCATGGACAAAGGAATTAATATTTTACAAAGAGAATTAGTAACAGCTAAGTACTATAAACACATAAGACATAACAATAAAAAATTAATACTGGTTAGCTAGGGGTCGGCCCAGTGGCGTAGAGGTTGGGTTTGCATGATCCCCATCAGCGGCCCAGCGTTCACAGGTTTGGATCCCGGATGCAGACCTATACACTGTTTATCAAGCCATGCTGCGGCAGGCGTCCCACACATAAAATGGAGGAAGATGGGCACAGATGTTAGCTCAAGGCTAATCTTCCTCAGCAAAAAGAGGAGGATCGGCAACAGATGTTAGCTCAGGGCTAACCTTCCTCAACAACAACAACAAAAAATTAATACTGATTAGCTAATAAATATAAAGATCTACACATACAAAAAAGTGTGTTTTTCAGAATAATCATCTTAAGAATATATACAAATGATGCTATGCTGATGTTTACCCCAAAAATTAGGTTTTTGTTTTTGTTTTTGTTTTAAGGTTTGGTTCTTACTCTAGCTTTAACTATAGGGATGCAAAATAGTTGGGACAAACTGACCACTTCTGATTTGGAATCAGAATACTTAAGCTAAAAGGCACAACTCTGCCTTTTACTGGTCATATAGAATTAATTTCCTTAAACTTCACTTTTGAAAGAGCAAAATAAAACTTCTAAACTCTCTTCTCATCAGTTTTGTAATAAGTAGGTAGTATTTGAGAAAGCACTTTTAAATGTCAAAGTATTACATAAATGTGAATTACTGTTATTATTTCACCAAAAAATTGGGTTCAGGAAAATGTTTTATTCTGCACCGCCCAAAACAGCAGCCACTATCCACGTGTAGCTGTTGAGCACTTGGAATGCAGCTTGCTCAGTGACTGAGGAACTGAACTTTTGGTTTTAGTTAATTTCATTAAATTTAAATAGCCACATCCATTGACTTCTCTACACACTTCTTGCTCTTTACACAGGAACAGGAGTTACTAAACTTGTTTATCAGTTTTGAGTCACTAATTGGGCCATGATAACTAGTACACTGGATCATCATGTTTTTAGGGGGCATGCATTAATCAGTGTGCTACTCATTTCAACACCATTTGTGAGCCTTCTGCACCTACAGGAACCTTGAGCCAAGGTAGGTTTTGGTTCTTTCTGAGTCTGCTGGTCATGATATCATTCACGTCATGAAACTTTTAGCTTGCATTCATTTGCACATGATGAAGATTTTTCCAACCCAGAACTCGACTCAGGTTTGTTTGGAAGGCTTAATAAAGATCATCTACATGAAACTCAACTCCATACAGGAGCAACTGTATAGTTGAACCTAACACAAGGGAAATAACTATTTGTTATAGTACTACTCAAATACTATTCAAGCCAGTCATGTCAAATTTTGATATTTTTCAAAATTATGAGGCAATTTTTCAATAATAGCACTTGATGATTTGTTTTGTTAAAGTAAAATAGGATGAAAGAGTATTTTGATTTGAATATGTGGTTTGAAACATAATAAACTATAAAAATAACTATTTTTAGTAGGTAAAAGAGCTAATGTATTGCTTTCTAAATAGTATATCTTTCTAGATTGATAATAGATAGATAGAAAGATAGACAGAGAGATAGATAGCCAGCCCACCAACCAGACAGATGATAGATAGATAACTGTTTCATTGACACTCTGAGAAGAAATTTTTATATTGTATACAGAATATTCTGCATAGAATTAGGTAATGAAAATATTTGAAAATTTAACTTGGTATTTTGTTCTAGTTACATAGTATGCCCACAACACATTTGTGTTGATTCAAAAAATTATTTCTCTTTTGGGAAGATTTTCAAGTTTCTCATTTTTTTATTATTCTTATAGTAGCAAATGGGTAAAATATACAGGGCAATTCATCAAGAAGATCACAGACACTTAAATTAATAAAAGAGAATATTAAATAGCCATGGGTTACATATGCAAATGACAATATTTTGTTTCAGACAGAAATTATTAATTACTTATGATGTCCTTTTCTGATGTGTGATCAAAAGCAGTTGTTATTCATCCCTTTAATCCAGGGAAAGTTTTGGTGAAAGGGCAAGTAGGAACAGATGGAATATGTGGTTTCTGGGACTTTTTTGTTCAATGAAGTGGTTCAAACACAGGTGGGACTGCCTGACTTGGTGGGACTGTATGCTGAAAAAGAATGTTTGTTATTTCCTTTTAAGTAGGACAAATTAGCAATACATTTTTAAACTGGACAGAGCTTAAGAATAAATGTTATATTTTTTCCTAAAACTAAGTAAAGTTTAAAAGATTTAAAGAAAATAAAACTCACATTTCTACTTATTTCTTCAACATACAGTTATAGTTCTATCTGGATTAAGGCTTTATTTTTAACATTATAGTAATTTAGAAATAAGATTAAATCATCTGTAATCATCAAAAGTATACCCTTATCATAAGTAATTCCTACCTACTTCCATGCAGTGTAACTTTATCAAATACCACTATTTATTCATATTAAAAAGAAACATAATTCCATGATGAAACTTAGAAAAACTTCCACAAATCACTCACATGTAAAATCCTAGCCTATTTTTTTTCAGAAAATAATACTAATCATATGGAAAATAATCCACCTGCCTCTGACTTTTTATGGTGGCTTTGATGAAAAAGTGAAGCAAAGTTTAAAGAATACAACTGAGGTGTCTCAACAGCATATTGTATTAGTCAGGGTTCTCCACAGAAACAAAATCAACAGGATGTACACGCAGAAAGAGAAAGAAATTTTTGGTAATTGGCACATGAGACTGTGGAGGCTTAGCAAGTCTAAAATCTGCAGGGTAGGCTGGCAGGCTAGAAACCCAGGGAAGAGTTGATGTTGCGGTCCAAGGGCAATCTGCTGTCAGAATTCCCTCTTCTTCCGGACAGATCAGTCTATTTTTTTTACTAAGGCATTCAACTGAATGGATCAGGTCCACCCACATTACGGAGAGTAATCTGCTTTACTTAAATCTACTGATTTAAATGGTAATTTCATCTAAACAATACCTTCAAAGAAACATCTAGAATAATGTTTGACCAAATATCTAAGTACCATGGCCTAGCCAAGTTGACACACAATATTAAACATCACATATATAGAGCATTTAAACCTAAACCAGTGAACTAAAAAAAAAAGGATAGTTCATGTTACTTGAAAAACTTTGGTGATCACTTTAAATTAGTTTTGAAAATGTATGCCTTTTAGTTTCAAAAATGTGAAGTCACTGAGTTATGATCACTTGATTATTTTCTTTAGCACAGGAAGGATTTACTAGTACCTTCATAATCTTCCCTTATAGTGAGCATGGTTTCTGACATGTTTACTAAATGAATAAGAGTGTAAATCAACATTCCCAGCATCATTCCTACATTTTCAATTGAATTTAATATGGTTACATCCCAGGACAATTTTCCCCAACTCACTTTACTCACTAAATTTGTCATAGTTGATCAAATTTTGATTTTAATATACCAGATCTCCATCTAAAAGAAATGATTAGGCATTATCAAACTAAGATTGTTTGAACTACAATTTAACACTAAATTTCTCAAACATCATCCAAGTATCTTGTAATACATTTTCTTATTATTAACCTTTCATCCTGGTTTTAACATTGCATCATCTACTTACACAAAGGAAATGTCAATCATATATATTTATCCATGAGATTTTAGTTTTAGTTTAGTGGTTTCACTAATAGGAAAACATACACTAAAGATTTCAAAGAAGAATGTAACTCATTATAAGCAATAGTTGAGAAGTATGCCATGGTTAGCATTCTACAAATATGTAATCTTGTTATATTGTGAAATGCTATAATACTATGCCCTTTTCTAAAATACAGTTTACTAGAGCATGGCAGGAAAAAGGCAGGAGGCCAAAAACTGGGACAAGCAATTACACAATGTATTGTAAGTTATTTTTCTCATTTTTAAAATAAAAATTTCTTTGACTTCTAATCCAATCTTTATCATAATATGTCATGCCTAACACCCCTATGGACATAGAAAATTTAATAGTCATGCTTTACTGCATCCATCTATTTAATTGTTTTTCCTTGGATAGCTTTAAAATTTTAATTTACACGATTTTTCTGTTAACTGAAATGGATTGAAGTTTATTTCCTATATTTTTCTTTGTAACTTCTTAAACCTTTTTATGTACTATAGTTTTATCAAATGTTATGTCGTTGAAATTGTTTCCATGTTTATTGTAGTCATTATATGTCATTCTAATTTGGAATTTTCAGGTAGGACTTCTGGGAATTATTTATCTGATTTTATGAAAATGTATTTGTTGCATGTAAATATAGCATTTTCTTCTTCCACTTGTCAAACTGAAATACTTAGACATTGCAAACTCTGGAATTTCACTTGCAACAAGAGTCTACTAAATACTTTAAATATTCCATTGTACTAAAGCAGTTGTACCTGGAGATTAAAATTAATTTAAAAAGCAAGTTTTATTGAAACTAACTCTGTAAGTTTTATTAAATATTGTGAAGAAGTTTTTTCCCTAAAGCTTCAAATGTGATTTTTTCCTTAAATATTTACTTAGCTTAATATTTGAATTACATTGCTCCAATTTTTTCATACATTAGATCAATGTCTATTTCCTCCCAGAAAAAACTAGGTGCTGCTATATAAAAGGCAATGGTTGAGTAGATTACTATGGCATTGGTAGCTATGTTGTTAATAGACTAAATCATTCCTAATTAATGAATTTGGTTGGAAATAAAATTAGGTTCTGCCTATGTCTTAGATGTTGATCTACACATTCAGTCATTAACCAATATAATTAATCAATATTTATAGAATTACATATTGTGTATTATACATACATATTGTGTACAAGAATTGAGGGTTTTGGAAAAATATATACGGACATTTGTTCATTTATTCTTTCATTAATAAAATATGTATTAAACATCCCTTATGTGCCAGCCAACAAGCCAGGTACTAAGGACAGCCAGCTGAACAAGCCCCTGGGCCTGCTCTCAAGCACCTGGGAAAAGCCCCCAAAAGAGATTTCAAACAAAAGTCACAAGAATCAGAGCCTTGTCAGATCAGAAAAGTAAAACGTAAAAGTAAAAGCAAAAGTAAAAATAAGTGAAGTTGTTAGAAACATTTTAGATAAGCTAAGTATCAAGAGAGCATATAGCGATCTATGTTACATAATACAGTAACACAATAATTAAATATCGTCATATCTAAATAACATTCTAAAGGAGATGGGGGAAACTACAGCACTTTTTCCTCTCATTTCTTTCACGTTCACCACCTTCTTCTAGAAGTGTGTGTACCTTCTCATTATAAGGTCTCTTCCTGTGAACACATAATACATCACACTAAACAATATTTCCTATCATGCTGCTTTTTTTTTTTTTTTTGCAACTATTAGCAGAAATGTTACCTTCATCTCGTCTATTTTGCTCATGTCTTTGAACATTTATCCTAAACTTCTGTTTATTATAACGGTGAAGGATTGTTCTATTGCTAACTTGGTTACACTGGAAACTACAAGTTCCAGAATCTCCTTCCCTGTATGACTCTAAGTCTGACATGGATGAAACTAAAGTTGCAAGAGACTTGCAAAGCAGAAATGAAGCAGCAGACATGATGCTCTGAAGGTCCTTGCTGGTTAGGGGCAGTGAGAGACACAGAAGTGCCAGTAGGTACTAGTTTATCCTCAGTGTTTCCTGCTCTACGCCCAGTTCTCCTTCTAAAACGTGGTCCCTATTGACCAACAATAACCACAGACTCACCATCCTCAGAGCTTGGTTGTGAACTCAAAGAACCGATAGCCAGGAAGGCCAGCAACCTTCCCTAGACTTCCTGGAGTTATCTTTTCCAACTCTACTGTGCTTTGTGAAGAGGCAAAGAAAACACTGATAAAAGGACATGGAAAACAGCTGAATTCCTCCAGGGCCTTACTAAAACTGGAAAGAAAAATCCTTCATATGATTATTAACCAGAATTTTAGGGTAAGTAGCTGAGAGAATGCAAACCAGACATCAGGAGTTATTTGAATTAGAAAATGCCTGAATGAGACCAAGACCAGATTTGAATTTATTGTGAGCCTGAAGCCAGGGAGTCACAGTGAGATCCTACAAAAGCAGGGACTACACCAAAGGATTAGACACAGCTCACTAAAATCAGCTTTTACCTTTTCAGAGGAATGACCAACTTAGTTTTAATGCAGAATAATTATTAATTAGAGGCATAGGATTTAAAAATTTAAGAGTTCTGTCTTAACTGTGAGTGTTACCAACTACAGCCTCCAGCAGTAGAAGGCAAATACCTCAACCACTCAGGCAGTGAGAAAGGCAGCAGGGGTTGAAAGGTTTGGGGAGTCTTCTGACAACTGGACATTTTATTTCATATCAACTCTGTTATCTCTGAAAGGCAGAGAGTTTGTTTAGGAATAGTGACTAAAAACAATGCCTCTATTTTGTGCACAGGTCTTTACAATGCTTAAAACTCCAATGTGCTAAACTGCAACAAGCAGTAGCATATAGAAGGTGACGATAATCAGGGAGTAGAATTTGGGGTGGAGAAATGTGCATTTTGTACGGTTTGTATTTAATTTACTATGCAAATATATAATTTTCACATTGAAAATAAAATAATGAAAAATCCCTATATGAGGTTTATTTGATGTTTTTATTAATTGAAAACAAGTTATAATGACATATAAGGATTCAAGTTAATAAATCCTTCTTAAGTGTATACTATGTTCTATATACTGCTTTAGATCCCTGAAATTTTGTAAAATCAAAATATTTATTTTGTTAAAAATGATCATTGTTATACCTGTATGTTCTAACCTCAATTCACCAGGTGAGATACAAATTTTACTAATTTATATTCCATAGGTCATAGTTTCTAAAATGAATATTAAAGAGCTATAGAATTAATTTATGTTATAAAATAAGTCAAAATCATGAGAGTTATTGATTGTCTTATCTACTTCATCAATCTTGGGACTATTGGTAAAATCTCATTATGGAAAATTAAATATTGGCCATAATTTTTCAGTCTCCTATAGTAATGCTATGCATCCATACCCTTGTCATGGTTCCATGATAGGTGAAGTATATCTACCCGTCCATTAACTCTGGGCATGGCCTTATGAATTTCTTTGGCTAATGGGATACTAGTAGACATGATACAACAGAGGCTTGGAGTATGCCTCTATGATTGAGCATGTCTGCTTGTTATTCTCCTATCACTACTTGAAGAAGACGTCCCAGCTAGCTTGTTCATCCAGGGAAGATGAGAAACTTGGACCCAATCTGTAGCTAGAGCCAACTCCAGGTAACTGCAGCCTGGATCAGCCAACCCACAGCCATCCCACATATGTGTGAATAACTAAGTATGTCACTGAATGCTGTGCTGGTTGGTTAAACAGCATTGTGGCAATGTTTGAATGATGCAAAAATTTGCATACACACACCAAAAAACCCTAAAATGTACGGCATTGGTTTTGAAAATAGGCATAAAGTGACTAGTAATTATTTAAGAAGTTAGGAGATTGATAAGGAAACTACTGTAGAAGAATGGAAAAACAGTGACACATATCATGTAGTGGCAAAATATTTAGTAGAACTGTCACCTGAGATAATTGGGAAGCAAGAAAATGTATCCAATGAATTTGTAGAGTTGAGAGAGGAGATTTCAAGGCTAGTTGCATTTGAGAAGTTGCTATGGAAAGAGATAAACTTAGAAACAAACTGGTTGGTATGTAAATAAAATTTATCCGGTAACTTGCAGAACTGGATAATGAAAGAGTTTCTCACTCAACTAAAGGTGTATTCATCATAAGAATCCAAAATCTTTACCAGCAGCACCTGTGGGGTGGGGGCGGGGGGGAGGGCGTGTGTGTGTGTGTGTGTGTGGCAAATCTGATACATGAAATGTGATACATCATCCCTGCTCAGCTATTTGCTAGCTGATTGACCTTAGAAAAGTTATTTTATCTATGCCTCAGTTTTCTCATGTCTAAGCTTGGGATACATAAGATTGTTTTGAATATATCAAATGAAATAATGGAAATAAAATTTAAAAAGTGCCTGACACATAATAAGCACTTGATAAGTGTTTTTTACATAATAACTATTATTATTAGTCACAGGATTATATTAAAAATTTGAGTATTAGGATATAGAGGTTTTTTTTTAATTTATTCACTACACAGACTCTATTCCACCTAGATTCTGGTAATACAATAAAATAATCTAATTACCCTGAGATAGTTAGATAAATATCTAAACACTGGAAAAAGACAGCCTTAGCTATAAAATCACATTTTTTCCAATGAATATCATTCATATAATAAAGTTAGAACATATGTACACTCAATGCTTAATATGCACCCAACACAGAACTCAACACTGTAGGCTCAATAAACAGTATGTTGTTTATGCGGTCCTCAACCCCGGGAACTTAGTTGTAAGTAGAAAAGAGAAGTAAAATTTTCAGAATTCTTCTACTCTTTAAAGAACCATTTTGTATAAAACATTGATTCTGTTGTCTTCCTGCCCTTTCAGTTTTTTGCATCAATTTCCATTCTTGTAAACCCAAGTACTTTTTTTCTCATTTGAATGTTGCAAGAAAAAATTATATTTCTTGTCTGTATGGGTTCACTCCTGATTTATAATATCCAACCTTACCTGTACCTTTGCTCCAGCTAAGATTGTTCCAGATATAGCAACTTTTTCCAACTTAGTCATCGCACCACCTCCACTGTCAACAGATGATGTCAACCACTTTACTAAATTTACTCTCTCTGACTTACAAATTTACAAATCTAAAGACCCAAGTTTAGCCATTATTTCACACTGTTGACTGTCACTTTCTTCTTGAAACCTTCCTCCTTGATGTTTTCCTTAGCTACACTCTTTAATTTAGTCTCCAGGATCTCCATGTTCTTTCTCTGTGTGTTGGTTTCCTTTTCTCTTCTGTTGTTCTACGTTCTTTCAAGTTACACCCATTAGATGTTTGCTTTTCTGAAGGTTTGTTTTTGGCTCTCATAACTCTTTCACTTCATACTTGTATCTAAATGATTTTAACTTGCCTCTTTACAGTGACAAAGTCTAATCTACATCTTCCATGCTGACCTTTTAGGCTGCACACCTAGATTTCCTGTTGCTCACAGGACTATCCTAAAACTCAATTTGTCCCAGTTCTAATTGTTTCCCTTGAAACTTATTCATCGTCTTGTCTATAGTATCACCAGTAACTTTTACTACTACCCTTTTGGTTTTCTAACCTAGAAGCATTGATATTACCTTTTTTCTACCATCTACATCTAACCAGTAGTACAGCCTCACTAATAAGATGAATTTCGAGCAGAGATTTGAGTGAATAAGGGAGGAAGCAATGCTGATACCTATAGGTAAAGCATTTCCGCCAAGGAGAGGGAAGAGGAAGAACAAAGGATCTGAGGCACCCATGTGCATGGTGTCTTTGAGGAATACCAAGGAGGTCAGTGTGACCAGAGCAGACGCAGTGAGGAAAAAAGAGGAAATGAAGTTCGCAGAAAAATTCCAGTCTTTCACAGCTCTCCATTTTCTGCCTGAGGCTGAAAGGCAGAATGGCTGCAAATAGGCATATTTGTATAAGCACCTTCCTTTCCTTTGTGCCTTTCTTCCTTTGTGATTTAGAAGTCTTTGTTTGAAAAACAAAAAAGAAAGCCTCCAGTACTAGGTCTCAATTACAACAACCCTGTGAAACAGTAGTAGATTAACAGTGAAGATTGCTTGTTTTTCCAGTCTTCAGATACAAACCAAAAGTAGAATTTAGGATTTTTGAAGTTGGGTGTGATATCAGCTCAACACCAGGTTGACAGGAGGGAAGCCACTGTAGAAAAGAAACCCTATTGTAACTTTGAATGACCTCTGACTAACTAACCCAGCGGGATATGCACCCTCCAGGAGGTCTAACTGCTCTGTGGATTTTATGACCCCTGCTTGTGCATGTACCTCCCAGCTGCGATAAGATGATAACTTTGTTCTTTTGAGTTCCTTAGGAATGTGATAACCCCCAAACAGAGAGTTTATGCTGATAGCCATCATCAATGAAAACTGAAAGATCTGGTGAGGCATTCCCAGTTCTTAACACCAGAGGGTTAACATTCCCAACCCCCTCCCCTATAACCCACCAGCCTATATAACTGCTGTAAGATTTTGTGCCTCTTAAGATGTTTTTTTTCAGAAATGAGTCGGCTATCTTCCCTCTTGCTAGCAAGCTGTAATAAAAAGTCTTTTCTCTCTTACCACTTTGCCTCTTGACGAGCAGACGAGTCCCCCACCTTTGGGTAGTTAACAGGTGTGGTGGTCCCAAAGTGTGTGGCATGATCTACATGCAATATTAATAGATGAGATAAGATTACTGTGTATGAACTTCCACTTTCTCCTACCCACTAGTGTCAAACAGATGTGAGGGACAACTTGTGTTAGGAGGATGATAGTAGGGAGGAAGTTATGAATTTATTGTGGTAGTGTGACAGAAAGGATTGTCCTGAAATGCCTTTAAATGCCTCTCTGGGTTGCGTGAACAATCATTTTGCCAGGACAAGAAATTTCTTCCACCTCCATACCCAGAATACTTGTAACTTCCTTCCCAGTAGAAAAAGCAAAAACTTCCCTGGAGACCTCATAGAATCAGTTGGTATCTAACCCCAGGCTGGCTGACATCAAAAATAATCTATTTGTCCCTTCACTGACAAGCACTTCTTATGCTTGCCCTAATAGAAGAATAAACCACAGGAGGTCAAATTCCTTTCTCTGGAACTTACCTTCACTGCCTGCCCAGCAGAGCACTGTTGTCCTGCCATGAGCCTCTGTGCAGACAATGAGAGACTGAGGGGCGACAAGCACTACTTGCTGACTCTTGCTTTGTTAAGTGTCCCTTATAAAACTTGTTCTTTAGTCTATCTCGAGTAGTAATGTCTCTTACTCTCTGTTCCAGGACATGTTAAGTGAAGAAGGAACCAGTCTCGCACAAATATTGCATTTTTGAATCACACAAACCTTGGTGAAAAATCTCCCTGTTGTAAAGTCAGACATGATCTTGGATATTGAATTAATCTCCATGGATGAATGAGGATAATCACACTTCCTAAACTTCTACAGCTGATTGATCTTTACCTCCTATATTTTACAGTCCTCCAGACACTGAGGGACTGTGGTTGTAGAAAAGTGGAGGTTTAGGCAGGGAGTCTCCCGAGTGAGTGGTGTTAAATTAATTAAACAAGAAGACTATTAGACTGAGAAGGCTTTAATGCTGTAGTAGCCTATGTAAGCAAACCAGAATCTAAGCCTGTAAATGTCTCAAGGTTATAAAATTAAAACCTAACAACAGCCAATCAGAAACCGCCAACTAGGCTTTAAGCTATAGCCAATCAATAATTTCCTTACTTTGCTTCCACCTTTTCTCTACAAAAATCTCTGCCAGAGCTGCTGTCCACAGAGCACTCTTAGCCACTTGAGTTTGGCGCTGCCCTATTCCAATAGATTTTTGCTCAAATAAACTCTTAAAAAATTTAATATGCCTCAGTTTGTCTTTTAACAGTAGTAAATCCTTCACGTAAGCTTTCAAAGTGATATAGGTTGAGCTAAGACTGTTAAACTTTGATTCCCCACACAATCACACTTAAGAATGGCAGTTGCAAGACAACCAGAGATATGTAAGAAAGAGAGGCATCTGAGGTAAAAGGAAATGTCCTTTGATGTTTCCAAAGACACTCCCTCTGCCATGTTCTAAACCGTGCCAATTTGACAAAGCTTTCTCCAGGTGACAATAAAGCAGAAGCCCATACAAAGCCATCACTGAGAATCCTTTCATCTATATTATTCAGCTGTCTTCATATGCCTTTCCTTGATGATTCTGAATGGAAAACATCCTTTGCTATGCTAGACCAAAATAGATTCTGAGTTATTATAGGAAGCAAGTTCAGCCTCTCTGCCCCTGCTACCATACCCTGAATAATTTCATCTCAATGTTCTTTGTTGACTACAGAGGCAGTAACAAATTTCATTTCACTATTTGGTAGCAAAACCTATAGTTATTTCCCATACTTCTTTCTGTAGTAAGTGTTTTATGTCCTCACAAGATCAGAATACTTTTCACACCATAAACCACCCACTGTGTAATATGTAAAGTACAAAATGATAAGCTACAGTAGAGATATATATGGCAATAAGCATGTCCTTATACACATTTAGTTTCTAGAGGTAAGCCTGTCTCTAAGAGCTGCTTAAGGTAGAGATAAGGATAGCCTAAAACTTTCAAACTTCACATTTGCATAATGCAATAAAATAATTTTAAAATTGCTAACACCCTGCCCAGGGATGATCGATCACTGCTAACTTGCCTACAACTTAGTAAATTATGAATCTGAAGAGATTACAACTGTCATCTTCATCTCGTGCACTGGCAAAAGATTCATATTTCAAATCCGGGCTATCTTTGCATACGATTCAGTGTTATATTGTCCTGCCACCAACTAATCATGGTTTGGAAAGATGATGAGTCTTCCAAAGGCAAATATACGTTTTCTTCTTATCATAGCAGCACAGTTCACTTTAGCAGAGTTAAGGTACTATCAGTATTTCCATTATAAACTCCTGATTTCAAGGGGTTATATATGTTGTGAAAGTTCACAGTGAGAAGAAATTTATCACATGCAGTGTGTTTTGGCTTGCTTAATAAAAAAAAACTATACTAAAAATCTTAAACCTGAAATTGCGTCTTTTAAATATATTTTTGTAACTGAAAACTCAGTAAGTTATTATTTCCATCTTACAAATGGCATTATTTCCCTCATCATAAAACATGAAATCACATATGAAAAGTGGCCTTAGGATAAACAAACCAAAGTTAAACATTCCACCTTTCTATGTCATGTGGGTGAATATATGACCCAGATATGACCACACAAAGCACTGTATCCTCCTGACCAGAGTGGATATTCTTGGATGAGCCCATGATCTATTCTGGTCAATCAGAATGAAGCCCAGGAATTTGGGGATGAGTCTAGAAAGGTGTCCATTCTTTACTGCTAGATATGAACCTTAGAGAAATTGATGCTGGAGCTCCTTTAGACATCTTTCCACCCAGAGAGGAAAGCCTGGAACTGACAGATGTGACAATACAGAGCTGTAGGGTTAGGCCAACACAAGGTAAGACAGCTGCTAGAGAAAACTTAGCCCTAATAACATCATTTGAGGCCCCAAAGCTGTATTTTTCTGAATTCATGGATGTTTTAGTTATGTAATATGATAAATTCTATTCATTCTTTCTGTCTCTCTCTCTCTCTCTTTATCTTTCTTTCTCTCTCTTTTCTTAAGCCTTTCAAGTTAGGTTTCTCTGTGACCTAAAGCTAAATGTCTCTTAATTGATACAGCCTCCTAATCCATCTGTTCTATCTGGGCTCTAGGCTCTTTAATCAATCCGGTATTTTCTTACCAGACTAATCTTCCTAGAAGCATACTTCATCATGTCATTGTCTGTTTAAAAACAAGTGGGAGGAAATACACCACCCCCACCAGTGCCCACTGCCATCAAGTCTAATGCCAAATTCTAAAGCCTTCCTTTGGTGCCTCATAAAATACAGAAGTACATCTCTCACAATCCATATATATACATTCCAGTTAAACATTACTTCTTAATCTCCTTGTTGTATTTTAACTTCATGCCTTTGTTTATATTTCCCATTCCAGGAATGACCTTCTTTATCCTCTCCACATAGGGAGATCTTTCCTAAATTTCAAGGATCATAGCCTTTCTCAGATACAAAATTTTAATGATCATCTGCTCCTTCTAATTTCAATTGTCTATATACAGTCTGTGTCTTGGCACCAAGCATTTGCTCATCTTTCTAGATAACGGCTTTCCTGAATCCAGTGACCATGTTTTAGAAATTAATTTAAATCCCTATATTAGGTAGAACTCTTTGGCTACAGGTAATAGGATTTACCTTAAGCAAGAGAGTGTGGGAGATCAAAATTGTCCACCTCAAAATATATCTCTTTACCTTGATTATTTTCTCTGAGGGACATATGACCTCCCCCACTAACTGCCTAAAGGAATTTAACTCTGGGTATGGATAATTTACATTTGTAAGGGAAATCTCCATTTGTAAAGGTATCTCCCTTTCTGTACTGGAAGAGGTGGGGTGACCTTATCTCTAGAAACTCTTATCAGTACCAAAGGAGAGGACTTAAATCTGCATACTCTTGATTACTGTGCCTTCTGATTCCCTCCCCACCCCCAACATCCTCCTTTGTCTACCTGAATATGCTACTTAAGATGAAAAACCTCCACCATTTTTTGAGAAACAGTTTCCCTGGTTTCTCCCATGTATACATGTTATTAAACTTTGTTTGACTTTTCTCCTCCTATTCGGTCTCACGCCAATTTAATTTGTAGCCCAGCCAGAAAGGACCAAGAGTGGGTAGAGGATAGTCTTCCTCCTCTTCAAGAGGAAACCATTTTATGAGGTTTTTCAAGGAAGCCGGGAAAGGCATTCTTCAAGAAGAACCAAGGCACTCTTCAAAACCCTCAACTCTGGTCCTCTTTTGTGACTATTTAATTCCCTCTTTGAATTCTTTTTTCCTCCTACTTCCTTCTTCCTCCTTTTCTGGTCTTCTGTTCTATTCTATTATATTCTCTCACTTCTCTCCCTTCTCTCTCACACACATCTTTCTCTCTCTCTACTAATATTCTCACTTTTTTTCCTGACTGCCAGACTACAGTCAATCTATAATGAGAATAACAGACTACCAGTGAATCCCAATTTCAAATTCCTAAGATATAATTAACTTTGCTGCTTTTTAGTCAAGTACCTTTGGTTCCATCAAACATGGACAGTGAGAGGGGATCTTGTAAAAATAGAACCATACTCTTGCAAGTAGGGAGGTGAATTTTGAGAAGAAAATTGATGAAACAGACACTCCTATAGATATTGTGGGGAATCCGAATTCGCCACCTCAAAATATGTCTCTTTGCCTTGATTATTTTCAAGAACAAAAGACTCTGAAAGAAACTGTGACCTCCCCCCACTGACTGCCTAAAAGAAATTTAAGATAGAAGGCCTGTCCTAGGTATGTCCCCATAAATAACTCTTGGTATCAACAGACTGGGAGGGTCCTTGCTAAGCCCATTCTTATCAAAGTTCTGTTTATCAAACATTTGCTTCTCCATTTCCATGTAAATTGCCTTCCTCCCCTCTGAAGTCCCAAACCACTTAACCAAACGTCATCCTTTGTCTTTAGCTGAAGAAGGTGTTTAAGATGAGAGCCTCCACCATTTTGTTGAGTTACCCAGTTTTTCTTGGGTCTCTCCCATGTATACATGTTATAAAGCTTTGTTTGATTTTCTCCTGTTATTCTGTCTCATGTCAATTTAATTAGTACCCCAGCCAGAAGGACCCAGAGGGTAGAGGATTTGTCTTCCTCCCCTACAATATCTACTACAATTTCAGACAAAATTTGCATATCATTTCAATACATGCTTATTGATAGGTCAAGTCAGGGAAGTTTTCACAAAGATATAGGGGATGATTTAAACACTAAAGAAAGAATTGGATTCATAAAAATGGATAGAAAAGTCTAGAAACAAATGAATGAGAAATTTGATCATTCAAAGGAGATACTTGATTCTTTGAAAAGATAATTGCGACTAGTGTTGATGATTTTGGGGTCAGAATGGCATACATGGTTAAAGCTGGCACACTTTTCCATGTTTGTAAATTTAAAAATGTTTCAAGGACTTTCGGTCAGTATAGAGTAACAGGGGCTGGAATTACTCTCCAATCAAGGAACAAACAAAAACACTGGACAAAATATATTTTAAGATTATTTTCAAGATACTGGATGGCAGGCAACAGAGAACAGTAATCCCTGCAGGCCAAGAAGCAAAAGTACTGGGCCCTACAATTGTACCAGCTTACTACTTTTGAGTTCTCAGGCCATGACACAGGGAGGGTAATGCAGGTGAAACATGGAAGGCTTCCTTTGTTGAAGGGACGGAGCTGAGAGTTTGGGGGGACCAAGGCAGCCAGAGTTCACACAGCAGAGTATGGGAATTACATAGAGAACCATGGAGATCTCACAGGTTGGGAGGAGTGCCTGTGCTTTCCACCCCGAGTAGAAAACTTCATAATACATGAGGCATTGAGTGGAATATCACAAGAGTATTGCTTCAGTAGTAGGTAATAAACCTTAAAAAAGTCAAGTCAGACAAAGTATATTCACTGACCACTATAGAATTTAATAAGAAATCAATAATAGAAAGATATCTGGAAAATCACCAAATATGCCAAAACTAAATAATACACTTCTGTATAACCCATATGTCAAAGAAGAAATCACAAGGGAAATTAGGAAATAATTTGAATTGAATGAAAATAAAAACACAGCATATTAAAATATGTAGATTGCAGCTAAAAACAATTCTTACAGGAAAACTGAAAGGACTAACCACCTGTATCAGAAAAGAATAAAAGTCTCATATGATGTTGCCTTTTAACTTAAGAAACTAAAAAAAGAAGAAATTAATCCCCCTCCAAAAACAAATTAATAAAGATTAAAGCAGAAAATAATAAAATAGAAATCAGAAAAGCATACAGAAAAATCAGCAAAACTAAAAGCTAGTTCTTTAAGAAGATCAATAAAATTGATATACCTCTACCCAGAGTAATCAGGAAAAAAGAGATGACACTAATTAGCAATATCAGCAATAAGAATGGCATCACTATAGATTCTACAGATATTAAAGGAATAAGGGAATATTATTAATATCTTGAATGCCAATAAATTCAGCAATTTAGATCAGGCATCAGTAAACTTTTTTTTTTTTAGAACCAAGGTCGACTCGGCAGAATCACCACAATCAGCTGCAAGCTCATTCTAGGCACATCCTCCTGCCTCTTCAGCAAAGGACACAAGGAAGAGCTGCACCAGATACAAGACAGGGTAAACAGGAAAGTGGAAGTTAGCTATGAGAGAAATTAGTTCTTCTATGGAAAAGAAGGTCCTGGAACTTCAAACATAGGGTGGTGGTTGGGGTGACAGAGATTAGAGAAGGATCTTCTTTAGGTATACTAAGCCATTAATACCCAAATGGGAAATGTTTTACAGTAAGTTCTAAAATTTTAAAGTCTTAGAATGGTGGAAAGGGGTGAAATATCTAAAAATTTTGGATACAATTAATAGTCATGCTGGATTTTCTTAAGTAAATGGTTAAGATTTGGAGAGAGAAATGGGCAGGTTTTCTTTTTTAAACTTCTGCTATGAACATATCAAACCAGAACTTTTTTTTAGGTTTGAACAATTTCATTATAACATTGTTGTTGGATAGTACTGATCAGAAAAAGAATATCAGAGGAAGGAATGTATCAGAATTTGTAGAAACATTATTATAGCTATGGAGCAGCAACAGAGCATCAGCAGTACCTAGATAAATGCATAGCACCCGGTTTATTCTTCTTCAGTCTTTCTCTTCCGAGGAGTAGTTTTGCTCCACAGTGGATATTTGAAAATATCTGGAGACATTTTGTGATATCATGAATTAGGAGTCTACTGGCATCTAGGGATGCTGCTAGACATTCTACAATGCTCAGGACACCACTACCTGCCAAAAGAATTATCTGGCCCAAAATGTCAATACTGCCAAGTTTGAGAAACCTGTTTTTTTCAGTGCATATTTCCTCAACCTCCATATACCAAGCACTACACTCATGAGAAAAAAAAAAAAAAGTCATGACCCTCATGGAGTACACTTTTTAGTGGCGGATAATAGGAAACAAACGTGAAAATATTTATAGAGTAAGAACATTTCAAACAGAAGGAAGAGCAAGTGCAAAGTTCTTGATACGGAATCCTATTTGGAATGTTCAGGCAAGGAAGAAGGCCAGTGTGACTGGAGTACAGTGAGCAAGAAAAAAGGTAGGATACAATGGTAGAGAGGTAGTCAAGGTCACATCATGTAAGCCTCTAGAGGACAAAATGAGGACTTCAGATATTTTTCTAACTGTGAGGGAAGTCACTTGATATTTTTAAGCAGGGAAGTATCATAGTACAGTTTGCATTTGAAAAAGAAAGTACTGTTACTGCTTGCTAAAAAATAGATGATGGAGAGGTGTGGAACAAGATTAGAGGCACAAAGACCAGGTAGGAGGCTATAACTTAAGATGGGAGATGTGAAGCTGATAAACAGTGTTGAGATTTCTATTCGCAGGGAGGCAGTATGATGATGATATATTACTCAGATCAAGAGAGACCATCACACCTCTCAGAGTAGTGGTAGAAGACTGCATTGAGTTGATGCTGCAATGACCTGATGATCTAATAGCAGTGCCTAGTGGAAGCAGAAGGAATAAGAACTTATGGAACCAAGACTACACCTCAGGGCTCCAAAAATTCCTGTGCAGATTTGGAATGAGCTGGAAAGAGTTAAACAAATGCATAAAACTGAAGTTATTAGTGTTAATGCAATCTCACTCAAACTCACTTTCTAAGAATGAGAAGAAGAAAAATAAAGAAAAAGAGGAAGAGGAGGAAGAAGTGAAGGAGAAATATACAGTCTGCATACCTGGTCAGGGGCCCCTAATGATGAACACTAAGGCTCTAGATAGCATAGTCAAAAACTACAGATCTGGTCAAACTCCCTTGTTTTTCTAATGGAAACAGTCCAATTCCATTGAGCCAAGCGTCACTCACTTGACAGACGTACCCTTAGAAAGCATATATTCTCATTGCTTATTTATTTTGTTTTCCACAATATCCCTATAGATTTGCATGGAATGAAACAACTGAAAGGAAATACAGAGATAACTTTTAACAAAATTAAATCTATGAAATCTCAAATTTGATTAATTATCATCAGAACCAATGGTGATGAGAGATAAGGGCTTCTTTGGCCTGAGCAGGATGAAAGGGGTAGATGAGGAATGTGGTGGTAAGGAAATAGAAGATGTACATCTGTCTTGAAATAAAAGCTGTACATTTGAACAGTATAAGTTAAAGATTTATTATAAAAAAGCATTATTATAGAGACACAGCCCAGCAATGAATGAGCAGAATGATAAAAAAGTGCCAGAGGTAATAATACCAACACTTAAGGTTATATTGTTTTCTGAAAAAGGAAAATAAAAGTAACTATAATCCAAGTAAACATATGTAAATTACTTAATTAGACTATTTGGTACAGGGATGAGTAAGAAAAAGAAAATAATTGGCAAAAGATAGGAGAGTAGTTCCCTTCTGGCCAAAAATTTCAGTCTTTCCCATGGTTGTGAAATAAATATGACTGTATATGGTAAGGGCAGTTGAGTTACAAATATTAAAAAAAAAAGAAACAACAACAAAACCATCCCATAAAGCAAGGGAGGTAAAACTTAAGATTATTTGCAGTCTTTTTTCCTCAGGAAATAGCCCTGAAAATTTTAGAGAAATAAATAGTAATTAAGGGAATGAACCAGGACAATAAAAAGAGCCCAGAAAGAAGAAGGGGGTATAGGTTTTCTGAAAAGCAGCAGCAGTAAAGGGCTAGACGTAGAGTGGACATCTGCAGAAAACACAAGAAAGAAAAGAAACAAGGCACAGGAGAATGCAGTGAAATACTAAAGAGGGGAAGACACAGAAGAAGAAATCTCAGAGATTGAAAAAAAAAAAAAGGAAGTTCATAAAATACGCATAGCACTGTAATAAATAGTAATAATTGGTTTTTGAGGGAGATTTATCTGATTCTTGAAAAAGGAAGGAAGGATGGAAGGAAGGAAAGAAGGAAGAAAGGAGAGAGAAAGAGAAGGGGAGAGAGAGGAAAGGAGGGAGGGAGGGAGGGAGAGAAAGATGATCTAAAGAACAGTCTTGAAAAATGATCTCACTAGAGAGTGTGTCCTGATTCCCTCCCTCTGTGAAGAAGGCCTCGTGGCCAAAGCACATCTTACAATTCAATAGTATCTTGGTAATTAGTTGAAATGTTTAATTTAACGGTTTAGTAAATTCAGTTAATAGTTTATCTCAAGTGTGTGATTAAGTTATTCTCTAGGAAATTCTTTTTTTGTTCCAAATCTCAACTAAGATTTCTAACATAGTATTGGTTGTTTCAAAAATATCATAATCCTTGCTTGAAAATACTCTGCAGATGATCAAAGATCTAAATGTACAAAATAAAAGATCAGAAAAGTACAAAGAGCAGCAAAATTTAATTTTTACATAATCTTTGAGTAGGAAAGGCCTAATATTATGTAAATCCAGAGTCCTAAGGAGAATACTGGTAAATTTGTCTACTTAAAATTTTCAAAATTCTCATTCATAAGAAAAATCTTAAAAGGAGAATTGGAAATTGGAAGAAAATATGTGTAATATGTTTGACAGACAAAAACCTAATTTTTTAATACTTAAAGAGCTCTAAATAATCAGGAAAAAAAAAAAGAAAGAAAAATTGGGATGATAAAAAGAGACTGTTCCAGGGCCTTGTCCAGTGGTATAGCAGTTAAGTTCGTGTGCTCCACTTCTGGTGACCTGGGGCTCACAGGTTCAGATTCCTGGCACGGACCTACGCACCGCTTGTCAAGCCACACTGTGGCAAGCATCCCACATAAAGTAGAGGAAGATGGGCACGGATGTTAGTCCAGGGCCAATCTCCCTCAGCAAAAAAGAGGAGGATTGGCAACAGGTGTTAGCTCAGAGCTAATCTTCCTCACATATAAAAAATAGACTATTCCATAGAAAAGTATATATAAAGAGCTATTAAGTACTTGAGTTTATATTTGACTTGCTCATTGTGAAATTCAAATTAAAAATACACTAAGATATCATTTTCACTTAGCAAATTAGCAAATATCAAAAGTTGAATAACAATTTGTTAGTGAGAATGAGGAAAGAGAAACAGGCACTCTCATATATTTTGATGTTAATATAATTATTAAAATGTATTCACAATTCATTTAATCTTCGGCCTCACAATTCCAATTCTAGGAATTTATCCTACAGATGATCACAAACTACGAAAAATCTGAGATTTTTCTTTACTTTGGAGATAGCCATTAGCCTGTCACGGTTTTATGAATGTTGGCAGAACACTAGAGACTCCTGAGCCATAAATGAAGAACTGTATTACTCATGGGATAGCAGGCAGCCTGAGCTGCATGTTTTCATCAGTTCTCCTTGTCCCTTCAAGTCACACAAAGGCAACATGGAGGGGCCCAGGTGGATGCTGCATACATAATGAGTTTGCATCACAGCTGAGGAACCCTGAGCTTAAGAATCTGAATCTCTTATGCTGACCAATAACTAAACCTGCTTTCCTTCCAGAGGGAGACACCATCTCTAACTTCCACGGCTGCTGGCCATATGAAATACCTTGATAAGCTAGTCCATAATAAAATAGCAGCTAGTGCCTCTGCTTACAAGATATGCAGAAAAGTGACAGACCCACGGAGTACTGCCTTCTAACACAGGTATCTCACACAAAATTCTAAGTATGAATGCTTTCCACTGTAGCTCTGTACAATAGCAAACCATTAGAAATATATAAATTATCCGTCATTAAAGTTCTAAATGCACTAGTGAGCTTGTATATGCTGATGTATGAATGTATAATAAAGGCAGGAAATTGGTATATCTCTTTTTAAAGTCTTATTTCCTAGAACCTAAATTCATTCATATAATGAATAAAAAAACTGGTAATAGTATTACAGCTAGGAAGGGAAACTGTGTAGTTGGGGGCAAGAAAATTTTCTTTTACTACGTATTTTTTGTGCCTTTTTAATTTTGTCACATTTACCTATTCAGAAAATTAGTTATTTTTTTTAAATAACTAATTTATTAGTCCATTCTTGCCACTGAACTCATGTCCCAGCAGGGCCCCACTCTGCCATACATATATTCCTAACTGGTAGAGAGAACCATGTAAGAGGTTCCTAAACCACTCAATATAAAGTAGAATCCCCACCACCATTATTCTTATCTCAGCACCCTAGTTTTATTCCTATAAAAATCTCATCATAAATGTAAATAATTTCTTTCTTTATTATTTTTTTTTTTTTGTGAGGAAGATTAGCCCTGAGCTAACGTCCGACACCAACCCTCCTCATTTTGCTGAGGAAGACTGGCCCTGGGCTAACATCTGTGCCCATCTTCCTCTACTTTATATGGGACGCCGCCACAGCATGGCTTGACAAGTGGTGCATCGGTGAGCACCCAGGATCCGAACCTGCGAAACCAGGCCGCTGAAGTAGAGTGCACGCACTTCACTGATACACCACCGGGCCAGCCCCAATAATTTCTTTTTTTGATGGTTTATTTGATCTTGTTCTGCTCCATGATAGAGAGCATTGTAATCTCTACTGTCTAGCCCATAGTAAATCCACTATAAAAATTAGAGAACCTTAATTATATTGTGACATGGAACTAAGCATTAAGGTCTAACATATGACTGCTATTTTGTTGTGCAATTGTAAGAGTAGATTGGTCAGATAAATAGGGGGGTTGAAGAGCTTAACAGGCTACTACAAATCTTCATCAGGAATTATCCCAATTCCAACAGGTGATAACAATAGCTTGCATTAATGTATTTATGTGAATTAGAACAACAGCTTCTCATTATTAGATGTTTCTTATTCTGGAGCAGGAATCAGCTGACTACAACCCAGAGGCAAAATCTGGTCCACCACCTATTTCTGTAAATAAAGTTTTATTGGAACATAATCACACTCATTCATTTACATACTGTCTATGACTGCTGTCACACTACAGCAGCAGAGTTGAGTGGCTGCAACAGGGACTACAAAAAAATATTTACTATCTGGCCCTTCACTGAAAAAGTTTGCTGATTGTTGTTCTAGAAGTTCTTTGTGGAGCTCCAAATAATGGGGAGAGCAGATGCTTCCATCAACATTACGGAGAAATTGGATAACTGTCAGCATCGAGACACAAATTATTCCAAGTCCTTTGTCTGGCGAGGAAAGGAATAGAATCCTTATATGAAAATCCTTTAAAAAAATTCTTTGAGGGGCTGGCCCAGTAGCGTCATGGTTAAGTTTATGTGCTCTGCTTCAGCAGCCCAGGGTTCCCCAGTTCGGATCCCAGATGCAGATCTACACTCTGCTCATAAAGCCATGCTGTGGCAGTGTCCCATATACACAATAGAGGAAGACTGACACAGATGTTAACTCAGGGACAATTCTCCTCAAGTAAAAAAAAAAAAAGAGGAAGATTGGCAACAGATGTTAGCTCACACAAAATCTTCCTCAGACACAAACAAAAAATTCCTTGAAAAAAGAATAACTGCTTATTCTCACATTAAGATAAGGCAAGAAGCATGGGCAGTGAGATACTTGTATATCTTTTCAGACACGGTTCCCTGAGGTAATACCATTCTAATTGTTTATTCAAGGGGTTATTTTTTGTTCAGATGCAACTCAGACTGAAAAATGGAAGGTGACTGCCATTTCCATGTTCTCAATGAGTTCTTAGAGTCCAACAGTCATTTCTTCCTTAATAGCATTTCCCCTGTTAAAGTACTGATGATCAACAAGTAGTTTAAACTAACAGGAAAACCTCTCTATCCAAGCAGCATGGCTGTTCCTTCCAGGCCCCACAGGCTCCCTTCTGTTTAAGGTGAGCTCAAACTCTGAAACAGATATCATATCTGTTCACTATCAACACAGGTGCTGCAATGATCATGTGTTATGAGTGTGTAGATACTATCTACTAAAATTGGAGCTCAGATCTTCAGCTCATTCATTTGGGTTATCCTGCAAGAGTCATGAAAGAAAAGTTTTAATCAATAACAACTTGGCTGTTTTTTTAAAAATGACCCAAAGGTAAAAATATTCTTTTGAAATTTATATGATTCAAGCCATATACCTCTCCAGCCTAACTGTAACTCACACATTTATTGTTTATGTTTTATGAAATAATAATGTTCCAGACAGTGGCTAAGAAACGCTTATTTGCCCATGGGTCACACATCAGAGCTTATATGCACAATGATGGATAGGAAAGAGAGCTTCAATTTGCTTTAAAAGAATGAGGTAAAAAGAGAAAAAGGAAGAGAAATGGCATTCTCAGTTGATAAGTTTGATCACTTTTATAGATTGCTGTCAGAGGAGAAAAAAATCATAGACATCACTTCAAGTTTTCAAAGGATTAGCATTGGACTAAGTTGTTCCCTAAACCCCTTCTTACCATTACACCTCAATTATTTGACTTTTCTGTTAGCAAACGCCAATCACTCCCAGGTGTCCTTCATTATCAAGTCAAAGCATTTTCCTTCCCAAACCTCAGACTGCAGCATTTCCCAAGGCTTACTGATGGTTTTAAGGGGAACCAAACTTTCCAGATAAGATGTTTTATACTTTGAAAATCCTTTTAAGAACAGCATGCTGTAAGTGTGTGAGATTAATTCTCTCTCTATCACTTGCAGATAAAGTTGGGGAGGTTTTCCATCTATAATCAGGAGAGTTTTCTGCTGTAGTAACCCTTTCTGACTATGATGCAGCATCTGCCTATTTGCAAAATAAAGAAAAAAAACAGAAAAAAAGTGAGCCTTGAAACTGCAAGTAAAAATTATTGTATATTGTTAAAAACTGCAATGATGGTATCTGTGGTGACCCACGTTAAATTAATTCTGTACATCAAATTAACTAGATTTGCTCATTTCAGATGTACATCAACACTAATGTTATTTTTTAGTTCAGTGTATATATTTAGTTCAGTGTATGTATAACTCAAATCCAAAGTACTGTAAAACAGACAGAATGAGCTAATGTTTGGGCATTTCTATTTAGAAATGACTAAATTCAAGGTAAATATTTGCAAATCAATGCAGGCTAATCAGGCATCCTTATCAAATGGTAAAGCTGGTGCTTTACTCAAAGTTTAACACGGAATGGTTAAAGGCAAGGACAACTTTCAGGTGCCCTTATCAACATATTAGCCCCAATTGCATTTTCCAAATATGTTATCAAAATGGTAATTCTGTGCTTTCCTTTCTGTAGCTAGACTAGGTTTCATAAAGGTGGAGTTATTACTATAAATATATTGGGGGAAACTATTTCAATTACTGGGAGAATATGTAACTCAAGTCTATTTATTTCAATTTATTCAACTGTCTTGACATATTCGTGCACAGAACTTTATAAAGAATAAATAAATTCACCTTGAAATTGTACCAGTTGACTTTGGCTGGGCTAGACTGTGAGAGGAATCAGAGTCCCTTTTTGAAATAAGCCTTGACAATGCTGATCAAAACAAAGAGGCTATTCATTTATTAAACTGACAGCTCAACCCTGGCTTCAAGCTTATGGGATGATGGGGCCTGGGGTGTTAGTCATGGCCTGGGGTGCTGGCCTCTACCAGATACGTTTTTGCTACTCACACACTCAGAGCCTATATCTGATGGTGTGACATTTCCTAGGGCATTGGCAGCGGTTCAGATGTCAAGCAGCTGGTGTGAGAACTGTCATCCACTCCAGGTTATTATTCCATGAGTGACATGTTAGCCCAGAGAATTTTTTCATGAAACCACCTTGGTTTCCTTTTAGTTACTTACAATCTATCAGAAATTTCAGCAAAGAGATGTGTCGTGGATAACAACTCTATTAAAGCAAAATTGGACGTGCAACAGTCATGCAGAATTACAGCGGTTATGATCACAGGGTTGAGAAAAGTGCATTAAGTAATCTGTTACTAATAATAGTTACTGTACCAAATTTTGTAAATAAATCATTTATTTTGTAAGTGATAGTGAATTCAACTTTCTATTTACTTGCTTAACAGGTAAAGCATTGTAATGCCATTCTGCATACTCAGAACGCTGCATGAGCCAGAATAATCTTGGGTATGGCAATGGGAGTGGGTTGGGTACACAGGAACATCAATGTGTGTGTGGTCATCCAAAAGCCGTACAATCACATCGCATAGAGAAACCATGATCAATACGGCAATAGCACATTTAAAGTTTCAGTTATCTACAGCATTATCTTCTTAAGTACATTTAGCAACATTTTAGTGACAGCGTTCTCACTTGGAACACTGATTGCTAGATGTTAAACCAAAGCAGTTCTTTTTCTAAGAAGAATATTCTGTTGTAAAATTGATACTAATTCAGTAAATACAAGTTCTTGAACCGGCATAAGGTGGTGTCAGAATCAGATTATTGGAGAAAAAGGAATATGTCTTTAAAAAAAAAAAAAAAGTCTGAAAAGAATGGGGCTAAGAATAAGCTTGTAGAAAACCTTTAAATGAGGAGAGCAAAGCACAACACCAGTTACAACCAAAGGCTGGATATTCCCCAAGCTACTAATAAATCTCAGCTTTCCTCAAAGACAGGTTTACTTGGGATGGCAAAAACAAATCTACGAATTTTAAAGTCATTTTAGCAAAATGAGAGCAATGTGCCCCGATAAAAATAACAATGGTGATATTGCTAATTTTTTATTCTTTCATTTCCTGCTGATCATTCATACATGCTCATTCTACACATAAGCATTCATAATCATATAGTTGACGTCACTGTTTATCCTTTCTTCCTAGATTCATTTCCAAATTTTTGTAACATTATTACAAATCGCCCTCAAGGCATCGTTCCTCCCAATGCAGACCCACATAATGTAGGTACGGCTGAATCAACCCCAAGATCAAGGGGCAAGCACGCGTCATGGGCCTATGCCAATCACTGCCTTGCACACCTCTAAACATGGCAAATGACTCCAACTGGGCTAATCAAATTTAATCCTGAAATTCCAATTCGAATTGTTAAGGAAGAGTTTTAAGGCTGTGAGTCAGCCATCTTACTATACTACACAGAGAGCTTCCCTGAAAATTGAACAACTACAGAAGTAAAAACAAACAGAGCTATGGAAAGAGCCTGGTGACATACATTGAGATGCTGAATTTACCCTTATCTGAAACCATGACAACTCATACACTTTTCAGTTATATAAGCAAATAAATTCCGTATTTCATTAAGCCAATTTGCAATGGCTTTGTTATTTGCACCTAGACAAATATTAATTTATCTATGTTTAAAATTTTATTTAGTTCTCTTTTTTAAAAGTTCTTATACAAATTTGTATTTGGAAATGAAAAAATATTATTAAAATAGATTTTTGGGGGCTAGCCCGGTGGTTTAGCGGTTAAGTGCGCACACTCCACTACTGGTGGCCTGGGTTCGGATCCCGGGCGCGCACCGACGCACCGCTTCTCTGGCCATGCTGAGGCTGTGTCCCACATACAGCAACTTGAAGGATGTGCAACTATGGCATACAACTATCTACTGGGGCTTTAAAAAAAAAAAAATAGATTTCTGTGAATATTTGACAGATAGACTTCACCTAAATTTTTTGCCTATGCTTTAAGACAAAATATACTTAACACATGGTGCTAGATTAACTGGACATTCACATGCAAAAAAATGAACCTAGACACAGAGCTAATAACCTTTACAAAAATTAACTCAAAATGGATCAAAATACTAAAAGCAGCCCAGGGCAGATGACAGGGCAACTTCAAAGGACTGAAATCTAGACTGAAATTGACTTATCAATTAAAAAAAAAAAAAAAGCCAGAAAACAATGGAATGTTAATCTTTAAAATTCTGAAAAACAAAACAAAACCCTGCTTATCTAGAATTCTACATCTGGCAAAAATATCTATAGAGAATGAAGGTGAAATAAAGATATTTTCAGACAAAAAAAAGTAAAAGAAATTAAAAAATGAAAAAAAAAATGTGGGAGAATTCATCACCATCACGCTTGTACTAAAGGATATTCTGGACAGAGTTGTTCAAGCAGAAAAAATATTGATCACAGAAGGAAGCTAGAATGAAAGAAGGTAGGAAAAGTAATGAAGAGTAAAATTGCACAAAAGTTAACTCAAAATGGATCACAGATCTAAATGTAAAATGCAAAACTATAAAACTCCTAGCTGATAGCATAGGAGAAAACCTAGATGACCTTAGCCATGGCGATGACCTTTTAGATAAAATACCAAAGACACTATCCATGAAAGAAATAATTGATAAATTGGACTTCATGAAAATTTAAAAACTTCTACTTCTATCTGTGTGATAATGTCTAAAAATGAGAAGACAAGCTGCAGATTGAGAGAAAATATTTGCAAAAGACACATCTGACAGAAGACTTATGGAAAATATACCAAAAACTCTTAAAACTCAATGATTTAAAAAAAAAAAAAACCTGATTAAAAATGGGCCAAAGATCTTAACAGACCCCTCACCAAAGAAGACATACAGATGGCAAACAAGCACACCAAAAGATGCTGTACATCATATGTCACCAGGGAATTACAAATTAAAACAACAATGAGATACCGCTACACAGTAATTAGAATGGACAAAATCTGAAACACCAAATACTGGTGAGGATGTGGAGCAACAAGAACTCTCATTCAGTATTGGATGGAATGCAAAATGGTACAGCCACTTTGGAAAACTGTTTAATAGTCTCTTACAAAACTAAACAT
Organism: Diceros bicornis minor; assembly: GCF_020826845.1. Lineage (NCBI taxonomy): Eukaryota > Metazoa > Chordata > Mammalia > Perissodactyla > Rhinocerotidae > Diceros > Diceros bicornis. The sequence continues at coordinate 79,648,115 of NC_080740.1, read as the reverse complement.
ACTCTTACCATACAATACAGCAATCATGCTCCTGGGTATTTCCCCAAGGGAGTTGAAAACTTATGGCAAAGACTTACATCCACACAGAAACCTACACATGGATGTTTCTAAGCAGCTTTGTTCATAATTGCCAAAATTTGGAAGCAACCAAGATGTCTCTCAGTTGATGAATGGATAAATAAACTGTAGTACATCCAGACAATAAAATATTATTCAGCACTAAAAAGAAATGAGCCATCAAGCCATGAAAAAACATGGAAGAAACAAATGCATATTACTAAGTGAGAGAAGCCAATATGAAAAGGCTACATACTGTATGATTCCAATTATATGACATTCTGGAAAAGGCAAAACTATGGAGGCAGTAGAAAGTGGTTGTGAGGGGGTGGGAGGAGGGGAAGAGGGATGAATAGACAGAGCAGAAATAATTTTTAGGGCAGTGAAAATACTCTATGACATCATAATGATAGATACATGTCATTATACATTTGTCCAAACCAATAGAATGTACAACATCAAGAATGACCATAATGTAAACTATAGACTATGGGTGATTATGATGTGTCAACGTAGGTTCATCCATGGTAACAAATATACCATTCTGCTGGGGGATATTGATAATGGAGGAGGCTATGCATGTGTGAGGGGATGGGTTATACGGGAAAAACCTCTACTTTCCTCTTAATTTTGTTGTGAACCTAAAACTACTATAAAAAGAAACAGTCTTAATAAAAATATATATACTTAACAAAAAATAAATATACAGACACAAAACAATTTGCAATTTTATGGAAAAACGACAACCATATTGTGCTGCCAACATAGAATCTTGGTCATCTGGAAATCCATGATCCTGATTAATCTTTTTTTTTTTTGTTTTTAGATTTTTAACATTATTTCAGTGACATTCATTTTTATAAATATATATATTTTAGAGATGGAAAAATGGTCTGAAATTGCCAGTGTTTCCTATATCACCAGTTCATACATAAATAAAATACATAGCATATACATAAAGTGTAGAATAATAAATCCCTAAAAACTTTGAGATTTTAATGCAATTATAAGAATTATGTAAAATAAAATATACAAAGAAATATTCTCAGATAAAATACACACATACGTGTACATAAATAAATAGCTGTAAATATACATATATAAGCATATATGCATTCTAATATGTGTGTGTGTATATATATATATTCTCATTTTCATAGGTTTTTCTTAATATCTTGATTCTTTTAATCCTACCTTTTCCTTGAATGTTATCACTGTTTGCTTTAATATGACAACTTTTGCGTAAATATTATTTTGTTTGTGTTTTGGATTTTTGGTCACTTTGAATATTTAATATTGATCACTAAAAACAATTATTTATCTGAATTTTTTCAAGTTTGCTTATTCTTATTCTCATATTTTTCCTATTGTGTATTGAATTACAGTCCTTTGAATGAAAATACATGTGTATGTGTATATATAGATATAGCTATTTGTATGTATGTATATCTGTCTATCTACCTCTCTATCTATCTATCTATCTATCTATCTATCTATGGAGAGGGAAAGAAGAGAGAGAGAGCAAGCACACAGTAAGCTAATTTTTTGTTTTAAATATAGACTTTGGAGTTTCTCTCTTCCTCTTTTTAAAATATGCTCTGGATACTTCCGTATGTTCCCTTAGACAATTTTCTAGGGGGAAAAAAAACTTTAGATATTTTCATAGACTTTAAGTCAAAAGATTTAGAGTTTTTCTTTTTGTTTTGTTTTGTTTTTGGAAGGAAAGGAGTGATGCTAGGTTGAGAGCAATTGGGAAGAGGGAGAGAGAGACAGAGTTCATTAGCTTCTTTGACCTCTAGTGTATTGTGATGTTCAAAGTTATAAAGTGATACCTGCCAGGCAGAAATAACCGTATTAGAGACCATAGTTTTAAAACCAGGAAGTGTACACAGTAGGAAATGTTTACATTAACAAATGTGTTCATTTTCTGTAGACTATAATATTACCATGAGATAGCACGTTGCGGTGTACTTCTAATTTTTTTGTTTTGTCCAAAACTTAAATCAAATTCATATTCTTGACTCAGTTAAAAGTAATAATCTGGCCCCAATCCAATTCCATTTTAGATTTTACGCAGTCTTCTTCATATTACTCTGGTAAAAATGATGGAAGTTCAGAGTTTATGAGAAATTTTTTAGTTCATTTTCTGATTTAAGACCAAAGTGGTCATTTCTCATAATTTTGTTTATTTCTATAGATGTAGCAAATTATAGATGTTAAATGAATATCTTTTTAATAATTACATCTTATAGAATCAGGCAAAAACTTGGTATTTTCTTTATCTTTTTTAAGTATTCAGTGGATGTCAGCATGAAATTTTCTTGCTGTCAAAATCTACATCAGTGTCCACGTAAATGTCTTGCCTCACATCACAATGAAAATAACTAGGGAAAAAATTCCTTTATGTGCTTGTACAAAGCACTCATTAGTGTCAAAGGAGGCAACAATTCTGTGGACAGAACGTGATTTCTAATTAATTTTCAAATATTTTAACAGAGATTCTTATTTATTAAATAATACAAAATTTTATGCACATTCCTCAGGAAACAAAGAGTGTGAAAATTCTCTTTATTATTTACTACTACCAGTTGACTTGTTTTGATTCAGGTTATTGAAAATACTGTATTTCCTGTTGACCACTTCTAAACACTTCTCTATTTCCCCTTCTGTTCATTCTGGGGCTTTGTTTTTGTTATTTTGTTTTCATTATTTTAGAAACAAGAAGAAATTTAAGGATTTGAAACTTTTTTGTAGAGTTGAATAGCTAACCTACGGTCCCATCTTCATCTCTTACTCTCAAGAGAGAACAAAAATCTCTGTAGTCTTCAGCCAATGAGATTTTCCTTTCACATTGGTGATTTGTATTCCCCCCTCCTCAGCAAAATTGCAGATCAAGTGTCAGGTTCCATTTGGATGGCTTAATAGCACATCTTGTCAGTTTTTACAGCTCTGGAGAATGTCCCCAATTTACTTTAATTGTATTCTCTCAGGTGGCAGCAATCAAATGACAGAGCAATGAGTTTAGATTCTCCAGCTCTCTCAGCCATACCGTATACAATTGGCAATGAACAATCTGACAATTAAATAGGCACCATTGCTGAGCTGCTATATAAACAGCAGGACACAGTCTTATTATTTAATTACCAGAATACCAACTGATACAAAAAAGCCAGCATTTTCTTCTAATATGAGAACTCCAGAAGAGTCTTCTTGGAATTGATTCCTTTATCTATTTACTTAGATTAAAGCCTGCCACTGTGCAATGACAAAACATACTTCTTATACTTAACCTGCCAACATGTTCCCTTTCCCCTTCCTAATACTACAGACATTAATTAATTATCCATTTCTTTACTTGTAATTAAAGATTGAAAAAAAACTATATAGTTTCATAGTTGCTAGTTCTTATGAAAAAGGAGGAAAATATGTTCTTGCTTTATATAATATACTCTTCATTTACACTAAATTAATCCCCGCTCTGAATTCAGTATAAGCAACCACTAGTAGATTGCTAGTGAAGATTTTTTCTAACAATTTAATAATTCCAGAGAGGTAATTACTTACATCAATGTTCAAATTAACTTTTGAAAGAAAGATTATTCTCTTGTTCAAACACCTTACTTGACTGGTGGATGGTTGAATGATGCAGAACTAGTAAATAATTTCTTACATGTATGATCACTGTCAGATTTCTTCCGACTTTGTTTTTAAGTTTATATCAGAACTTTAAATCAGAGAAGGGGTCAATTAACGTGACTAATAGTGTCAGCTAAGTTTTACACTTTAAAGCATCATGCAGCATATTGAAGTGAAAAGTAAGAAATTCTCTAGTGCTGTATTTTGGCCTTAGGACAACTAATTTACTTGTGAGAAAATTGTCAAATCTCTCTTTTTTTCCCTTAGTCTCAAATATGTCAGGCTCCTCGTTCAAAGGCTATGTATATAAAATGGACAGTTAGAAAATGCCACTACTTTCCATGTAACTCATGTTCTTATTATTGTTTTGCTTTCTTTTTCATTCAAGAAGTTTTATATAATAGGAAGTAGAAAAGATGGAGTTGATAATATCCAAAAGGCATCCAAAAGGCATTGGAAATTTGCAAAGATAACTCAACTAATAGCCACAATAAACAAACAAAACAAACAAATAGCCCGGAAAAGATTGAAAATAAAAATATATGTCATACAGATCTCAGTGTTAGACTGTAGGAAGACCATGAAGGAAGAAATAAAAAGAACAATTACTGAGGACTCCAGTGTTAATCACTATGCGAGGAAATTTGAGTTTTTAAAAAAAGTATTCTACTCCTATGACAAAGATTATCTTATTCCCACTTTACAGAGGAGAACATTGGTTCAGCAAGGTGAAATAGCCAATTAAGCAGTTTATGAGTGGTAGCCTGAGATTTATACTATGTCTACCTGACTATAATCTAAGTTCCCTATGTCACCAGACTTGTACACAGGATTACATGTTGGAAGATGGGTTCTGTTTCCCCATCTTTAGTTAAAGATAGGTGAAGGAGTTATCCATCTTCAAAAAAATCCAGCAACATTTGTTAGTAATATGTGAGAATATAATTACTCTTACTTTCAAAAGAATCTCATTTTCTAACTTTAAAAACACAGGTTAGAATTTAAATTTGTCTGAAGATGCATACACTAGAGATCATACAATGTCCTTTAATAATTTGACAGCTATGATTAAGTGAACCTTGCCTAGGTTACATCATCCATTTCTTCTTATTCCAGGGACATCCATTTTTGAAAGTTCTAATCCATCTATTTTCACTGAGATTTTTCAATGTTTTAAAATTCATTAAATTATATAGCCCAACATAAAATATAATAGGATTACTAAAGCAATGCATGGCTTCTCATTATTTGTGAGTTATAATAATAAAACATTCCTAAGTTTAGGAAATTATTATACAGGAGATATATATATACAAATTTTCACACCTGAAGTGACTCTAATATGAAATCCAGTGTTTAGTAGAAGTCTTGGGGTCCATTCACAATAATGTTTCAATTCACTTTATGTAGTTATGGTAAGCATTAATGATTAAAGAAAGGTAACAAGTGACCACAAGTTTGACAAGATGATATGCAATTCTTGTTTTGTTCTGTCTTCTTTAGTCATCTATAAAATTTCAATACATAGAAAGAAGATGCAATTTCAAGTCCAGAACTTTGTTGTCAACAATTATATATTTCATCTAAATGAAACAGATTTCCAAAAATGATTTCTTCTTACTTGGGAAACAATAGTTATAGACTTCATTTACTATTATAAAGATGTGGACATATCAAACCAGATTTCCTCAACTATAATTATGTGTACTGAAAAACTGATAAAACATGGTTAGCCTACAACTGGGCCACCTGATGGCTTTTCCAATAAGTATAAAATTTCATGAGAAATTTGGTGTTATTAGGAAGCACTTAGATTTGATACTGTGCTAATTTTATTCTACATTACTAATTATTTTTCTTTGAAAATATATGAAATTTTATTTGGAATGGCATATAAATAATTGTCTTCATCTTTGTAATAACAAATTTCTTTCCATACCAGTCTTTGGTTGGTCTTGGAGAGTTTAGGATATTTCATAAAAGTTAAGATATCATGATATCAATAAACTATGTGAACTGTGAAAAAAATCACTTGGAAAATAAATAAACAGCTGCACTGATTTTTCTACTGAAATGACCAGTTGTTTTCATGGAGGCAAATGGCATGGATCCAGCATAAGTGAATAACAAGGCAATTGGATTCATACAAATGTGTTTTCAAAGAAAATTATCTCCATTGGAAGAATGATAACGTATACGATCAATTGTATCTCACATTTCTCAAGTTCCCTACTTGAGGCTACTGAAGTTATTCTATAAACTGAATTGATCCATCAAATTAAACGACTGGTAAAACAACATTTTCTTTTTACATCTTTTTGTTTTAATATATCCATTTAGTAAGCTAACAATTTTGGCATTGAGTACACAATTTTATGGTGTAATTTGGCTCTTTAGATTTTAAAAGTTGAGCTCTACACAGTTCAGGTCCACTATATGATGAAAATTTTGGTTCTTTTGAAGGAGAAATAGGTACCCTGTGCCAGCAGAGTTTGTGTTTGTGTTGTATGAGTATATGTCTGTGTGTGTGTGTGTGTGTGTGTGTGTGCATGTTCACACACACATATCCTTGTTGATCCTAGTGAGGATCTAACAGATCTATGTGACTTAATAAATTCCATACCATTAACATACGTGTATGTAAAACCTTTACATAGATGCTTAAAATTCTTGTTTCCCTGAGCATATGTATTCATTGACACTTCTTTGAAAATTTTGAGCTCACCATTGCAATATCTGTGATATCAAGTTGCATAAACAGCTTATGGATTTTAGATTAATTTTTTTCTTCTGAGAGAGGGGTATATAATAAACCCTTTAAAAAGTGCCAAATGTTAAAATATAAAATGAAGTAAAGTGAGCAATGAAGAAAATTGTTTATCAAATGGCATAATTATTTACTAATTATTCACTTTATGCTTTCAAAATATGGTACAGTGTTTGTGTTTGTAATAGCTCTTTCATTTTTCATATGAAAGCATATCCATAAATATTTGTCTAACTAAAGACCTGCTCTGTGTACAAATGATTGTTGAAACTGAGTGCTTGGAAAGAAGATCTTCAATGTTTTCACTGAGAAATAATGAAAACATATTTGATAAATAATTCATTTACACCTGCTGTGCATAATAATCACTCATGATGTTGCAGTTCTTTCTGAAATAGTTCTCTGAATAAGTTGTCCTTTCACAGTGTTGTTTCCAGTGAGGAGACTAGAAAGTTTGTGATATTTCAGTGAGCACGTTGTTCTGGGAATTAATACAATAAAATTGCTCCCCAAAGCTTTGTGTAAATGATTTTATCTTAAATGTGCAAATGGCTTGGTCAAGGTTTACATAAGAATTTTGTGGGGGCCTGCCCAGTGGCGTAGTGGTTACATTCGTGCACTCCGCTTCAGCGGCCCGCGGTCCACTGGTTTGGATCCCGGGCGCAGACCTACACACCACTCATCAAGCCATGCTATGGTGGCATCCCACATACAAAATAGAGGAAGATTGGCACAGATGTTAGCTCAGAGCCAATCTTCCTCACCAAAAAAAAAAAAAAAAGAATTTTGGGAAAAGGATAGCATTATGCAATCCTAAATCAAGCTATACTTTTTAATTTCTTCATATATCTGTAAATGTAACAACTTGTAGACTTTTAAAAGAGGTGTGAAAGTATTATTAATATTATATGTCAATGCTTCCCAGTGTATGGGCTTCCCAGAAGCATCAACTAGGAACTTGCTAGAAATGCAAATTCTCAGTCCCTAGCCCAGACTTAATACTGTTTTAGAAACTCTGGGGGTGGGGTGCAATGATGTAAGTTTAACAAACCCTGCAGGCGATTCTGATGCTTGCTCAATTTTAAGAATACCTAGTTACACTATGAGGGTGCCATATTGAGGGCTAAGGTTTTTATACTATTAGTAGGTATATTATAAATGTTTAGCAGGTCTTGAAGATTAAGAATTTATGAAACCAATAAAATATACCAACATTGCTGTTTGCATTTGAGTATGAAAAAATATTTTGCACTTTTTACTTTCAATTTACGTTTAAACAATTTTCTTACAAGCAGACTCAAAGCCTTTTCACCTCCATTTTCAGAACTTTTTCTGTATTTGGTATTTAATATTCCGTAGCTTAAGAATATACACTTTGAGAAGTTTTCGAGGAGGTACAAATACATACCATTTTCACAGTACAAAAGACATCTTTTTTTTTTTGGTGAGGAAGATTAGCCCTGAGCTAACATCTGTTGCCAATCCTCCTCTTTTGCTAGGAAGATTGGCCCTGGGCTAACATCTGTGCCCATCTTCCTCTACTTTCTATGTAGGACGCTTGCCACAGCATGGCTTGATAAGCGGTACGTAGATCCGCGCCTGGGATCCAAACCTGTGAACCCTGGGCCGTCGAACTGGAGCACACAAACTTAACCACTATGCTGCTGGGCCGGCCCCCCAAAAAAGAACATCTTTTTGTTTATTTGTTTTTTTTGTGTTCAAGGCATCGAGTGTGTAATATAACTTTTTTAATAATAGTAATAATCATAATAATGATATTGGTAAAAGAACCTCAGCCTTTAAGATTTATTGTACCAGGGGTTTTAATAAATAGAATAATGACTCATACATGGAAAGCAATGAGCCTGTTTCAGGTGAAATAAAACAGATAAAATTTAATAAAATGTCAACAAATTCAAATAAATTTGACTTTTAAAAAAGATATTATCCCTTTTTTCTGATCCTTGATGTTGGACAGTTACTCAAGAGTCTGGAATCTCTAAATTTCTCCAAACATTTAACTTAGTTGAAATTATTTCTTTCCACCCGAAATGATTTTCTATATCCTAACCTCACTGCTAAAATAACTCAGAAACTTCCTCTCTAACAATAGATGTGCTCAACAAATGTTGAGATGAATAAGTGAAAGAGACTGCCCTACCAATCACCAAGTTCTGGGATGTCTTGGCAGAGTAGAGACAGTGTTTTTTGGTTTTTTTTTGTTTTTTGTGAGGAAGATCAGCCCTGAGCTAACATCCATGCCCATCTTCCTCTTTTTGCTGAGGAAGACCAGCCCTAATCTAACATGTATTGCCAATCCTCCTCCTTTTTTTCCCCCTTTTTCTCCCCAAAGCCCCAGTAGATAGTTGTATGTCATACTTGCACATCCTTCTAGTTGCTGTATGTGGGACGCCGCCTCACCATGGCCGGACAGCGGTGCATGGGTGCGCCCGGGATCCGAACCCGGGCTGCCAGTAGTGGAGCACATGCACTTAACCGCTAAGCCACGGGGCCAGCCCCCCAAGACAGTGTTAATATGAATCTAGTGCTTACTACAACTATCGGGGGTGTAAATATTGACTTGGTAGCTATTAGTAATAAATGGTAATTAAAATCATGGAGTGATTGAGACACAGGGACCGTAGAGATAACATGCAGAAAGCTTAAGACAAAACTTAGGTGTTCATAAGTCAGTAAAATAGAAAGAAAATTAATAAAATCAGAAAAGCACTTGAATATAATAATAAAAATTATATTAAAGGTGATTGAGTTGTTGCATAAATTGTGGTTTCATTACTGTAAGAATGGCATAAGTAAACAAAAAGTTGAAGAAAATAGAAAGGAAAGTTTCCAAAATTAAAGAAAACATAAATAGGAATTTGAGAAAAGGGAGAGCCAACATTCAGCAGAAACAAAATAACAATTGTTATTTTACACAGCAGATCATTTTGGGATTTTATGAAACGTAAAAGATAAAATAGAGAAAATCATTTTTATAGCAGCAGAAGAGCCTCATAGATAGAAAGTGGGGCCTGCATTCAAGGGTGATGTGATATGTCAAAGGCTGATAACGTGGAGCTGACCTCATTAGATATATTTTACCATTCAGTCCAATATGCTTTCTAATATGTTATTGAACTTAATGGGTGAATATTTCAAATATGCTTGTTAAGTAAAATTTAAATGTAATCCTCCCTAATAACAGAGATTTGAACCAAATGTTGTAGTAAAACCACTGTGTTAAGATTTTTAACAATTGTAGGCAACAGATGATTTTATTTGACCTTAAAATATCTATATATTTCTTTTGGCAACACTGCCTTTATTGTAAGTGTTGCTAACAAGCAGTGAAACGTTCTCAATTAGTTTAGAAAGTAATTTAATCACCATTGCACAGTCTTAGTGATCAAATAAATATCGGTCACGAAAGCCAATTAATCTCACTTCTCAAAGCTCTGTTTGCGGATGCATTAGAGATGACCACTTGGAGACACCGGTAGGAGACATTTGAACGCAACTGTGCAAGGACATCTCCTGACAGAACGTAAAGCTGAAACCTGCCTTCACAAATTTAGTTTCTTTTGTTTTTTGTTTTTTAGTTAGTTCAGTCCAGAGCAGCAGTGCTGAGAGAGCTGCTGCTGTGAATGTCTGTTTCTGCAGAATTGCACACCTGATTGACATGTCTTGATTCTAGCAATTTGCCTCAGTGCACTATGTAGCCACTCATGGAGGTAACCTCGACCAGAGCTTTTGTTTCTCAGTACGTACGATTTTTCCAGCTCATCCCCACCCCAACCATCTATTAGGTGTTTCTGAAAGAAGATGCTGAATCTGAATTGTTTTCTTTAACCCTTTTTATTGTAAAATATCTCACAGACAAAAGTAAACAAAACTATACAGCACAATTTATCACAAATACATGTGAAATCACCATCTAGATTAAGAAATGGAGCCTTGCTAGCAACATAGAAATCCAACCCCTATACTCCCTCCCAATAACTACCTACTCCCAACTTCTAAAAGGTGACTGAATTTCATGGTAATCACTTTATATTTCTTTTATATTTTGTACCAATGAACCATAAAACCAGTTTGGCTTATTTTTTTAAATATGTATAAATTTTATCATACAGTACATAGTCTTTTACATCTGATGTCATTCACCCAATGTTATATTTGTAAGATTCAGCCATATTGTTCAGTGTAGCAACAGGTATTTCATTTTCATTGATGTATAGTATTCCATTATTTGCATATATGACAATTACATTTATCCAAATATCCAAGGTAACACTGCTATGAATATTTTTGTACATGTCTCATGCACATACTCTTCTTTGCTACACATCTAGGGGTATAATTGCTGGGATATGGTGTATTCATACATTCACATTTAGGAGAGAGGGCTAAACTGATTCCTAAAGTTACTCTCCCTTCTGCATTGTAAGAGAGCTCTCAGTGTCTTACACCTTTGTCAACACTTGGAGTTGTCAGCCTTTTTAATTTTAACTATTCTGATGGGTATATAGTGGTGTCTCATCATGTTTTAATTTGCATTTACCTGAATATCAGTAAGGTTGAGAACTTCTTCAGACTTTTATTTGACACTTGAATATCTTATTCAAGTCTCTTGCCCATTTTTCTCACAGGTTCTTTTGTCTTTTTCTTATTAATTAGTAGGAGCTCTTTATATATTATGGACACCAGTCCTTTATCCACTTATGTATTGTAAATAAATTGTCCCACTCTGTGAGTTGCTTTTTCATTCTCTTAATGGCATCTTTTGAAAATAAGTACTTGAATTTTATTGTCAATTCACCAATATTTTCCTTTATGGTCAATGGTTTGTGTGTCCTATTTAGGAAATATTGCCCCACTCCATTGTAAAGATATTCTTCTATATTATCTTCCAGAAATTTTGTATTTCCCATCTAAATTTATAAATTCCTGAAATTAATTTTTAATATATGATGTGAGGTAGAGTCATGTTGCACTATTTTTCATATGAATAATCAACTGTTCCAGCATCATTTGTTAAAGACACTATCATTTCCTATTGCTCTATATTACCACTTATGTTTGAATTAAGAGTCCATATATGAACGGATCTAGTTATATGCTGTATTTCATGTTACACTGATTATTTACCTCTTCTTGCCCAAATAACACATTTCCTTTACTGCAATGTGATATTAGTCCCCATATCTGAATGCGCAAGTTCTCCCCCTTTGATCTACTTCAAGGCAGCATATGATTATTATTAGCATTTTGCATTTTCATATCAATTATAGTGTAGGCACATCACGTTCCATAAAAACTCCTGTTGAGATTTTGACTGAGATTGCAGTGAATCTAAAGTTAAGTTTAGGAAGAATCAGAATCTTTACAATAGTGAATCTTTCACTCCATAAACATGATACACACATCAATATATTTACATTTAATTTAATTTCTCTCAATAAAATTTTGTAGTTTCCTCCAGAGATGTATTGCACTTTGTCCACTAGATTTATTATTTGATATTTTTATGCTATTTTAAATGACATTGCTTTAGAATTTCATTTTCAGTTACAGCTATAAAGAAATGTAATTGGGTTTTGTACTTTGACTTGCATCCAGAAACCTTGCTAAAATACTTTATTGATTTTAGTATTTTATTTGTATTCTTTTGTTTCTATCTATATATTATCATCTATGAATAATGAGGATTCCTTTTCAATTATATTCCTTTTGTTTATTTTTCTTGGCTCGTTGCACTGTTAAGGTTTCCAATAAAATTTTGAAGATTGGCAATAGCAGCTATTTCTCCATTTTAAATGGAGAACTTTAAATTTTTCAATATTAAGCACTATTTTCCTGTGGCACTTTTTGTGGTATATACATTTATTAGAGCTTCCTTTTATTCTTGGTTTTCTAAGATTTTTTAAGTCAACAATAAATATTATTGTTCTCAAACCCTCTATGCAACATTTTTGAGATGATATGATTTTCTTCTTTTTCCTGTTAATATGTTATATTAAATTAATTGATTTTCCAGTGTTAAACTAACCTTACATTCCTGGAATAAAACCAACCTGGTCATGATGCATTACCCTTTTTTATATATTGCCAAATTACGTTTGCTAATATTTTAATTAGGATTTGGAACTCTTTATTCATGTTTAAAACAGGCGTGAAAATGTACTTTCTTGAAGTGTTCCACCCTCATAATACGAATTGGGAAGAATCTGCTTTTTTTTCTTATTTTCTACTTTCTAGAAGTTTTTGTTCAAGACTGAATTATTCATTGCTTAAATATTTGGAAGTGTTCACCAATGAATGCAAGTGGACCTAGATTTTTGTTTTGTGATGTTTTCCTTCAATTTGAAAAAAATTTGCTCATAGAAAGGCTTTTAATTAGAGATTAAATTTAGTTAGCATTCATAGGATTGTTCAAATTTCTATTTCTCCTGTTTGCTATATTGTTATATTATTGATTTCAAAATTGTTCATTACATTCTCTTATCTTTTTAATGTCTGTAAGGATTATTTAAATTAAAATTTTATTTTTTTAAAGCAGTTTAAGGTTCACAGTAAAATTGAGAAGATACAGAGATTTCTCACATACCTTCTGCTCCCACACATGCACAGCCTCCCCTCCCCTTATCAACATCCCCACCAGAGAGGTACATTTGTTACAATACATCATAATCACCCAATCCATAGTTTACATTAGGGTTCACTCGGTGTTCTACATTCTATAGGTTTGGGCAAATGTATAATGACGCTATCCATCCTTATAGTATCATATAGAATATTTACACTAAAATAGCCTTTAAAAATCTCTAAAAATCCTCTGTCCTCCATCATTATTCATCCTTCCACTCTCAATCCCTGGAAACCACAGATCTTTTTACGGCCTCCATAGTTTTGCCTTTTTGAGAATGTTAAATAGTTGGATCTTTAAGGATTTTTAAAGTTGTCCAATTTTTATTCTTGAAATGGTCCATTTGGGCTTTCTCTCTCTGTCTCTTTCTCGCAACACATTTAGGGTTTGTCAATTTTATTGATCTTTTGATTGTTCTCCACTCTTCCTATTTTATCAATTCTACTTTTGTCTTATTTTAATTCTCCTACATTTTTTTATTTTAAATTGCTGTTTTAATAATTAACTTCTTAATAAGAACACATGATTCATTGATTTTTCACTCTTTCTTCCTTTCCAATATATGCAGTTAAATCCAAAAGTTCTCTCTAAGCAAAGATTTTTCTGCCTCTCACAAGTTTTGATATGTTATTTTTATTATCATTCAGGTTAAAATCTGTTCTATTTTATATCATGACTTTCTCTTTGACCTTTGAGTTATTTAAAAGTATTTTTTCCTTAGTTGTTAAACATATTGGGGCTTACTATTTAATTTTATGACTTATTTCTATATAAAATACTTTATTTATGTTTAAAGCATTGTCTCTTTATAATTTCTCTCTTTTGGCCTTAATTGTGACCTGCCTAACAATCCAGTATTTATATAATTTTCATAAATGTTTGTGTTTGAAAAGAATGTTTTTTATGCAGTTATTGAGTGTAATGTTCTGTACATTGTACCTATTACATCAAGTTTGCTAATTATGCTTTTCAAATATTTTATATCTTGACTGAATTTTTTATCTGTTTTTTCTGTCAGTTACTGAAGGAGTAAGATAAAATTTTCCACTATGTTTGTAGACTTGCTTTTTCTCCTATAATTCTGTGAATATCTGCTTTTAATATTTTAACCAATATTAAACCATTTATACAATTTTAGACATGTTATAGCTCACTTGTGAATTAAAACTTTTTGGAGAGCCTACCCTTATCTTTAGTTATTCTTTTTACTTTAAATTATAATATATCTGCCACTAATATAGCTCTATGAGCTTTCTATTAAAGTCAGTATTTGCATGACCTACGTTTTCTTTTGACATGTCTGTCTTTATTTTTTAACTGTATCGAAAATAATTTATGTGACATACAATTTACCAATTCAAATTGTATGTCTTGATATTGTAATATGTTACTCTAGACATCATTTTGTTATTTTATCCAATCTGAAAATCTTTGTTTTTTAATTGAAACATTAATCCATTTATGTTTAATATATGTATTGATATATTTGGCTTTGCATATACCATCTTTTTCAATCTGCTCTGTTTATATTATTTGTTCTATTTTCTTTTTTTCCATCTTGAATTTTTTTGCTTGAATGTTTTTAATATTCAGTTTTTCCCTCTTTTTGCTCTAAACTTATGAACTCTTTTTTATTTATTTTTTAATATTTTTTCCTTGGTGAGGAAGATTGTCCCTGAGCTAACATCTGTGCCAATGTCTATCTACTTTGGATGTGGGACGCCACCACAGCATGGCTTGACAAGTGGCTCATAGGTCCATGGCCAGGATCCAAACCAGTGAACCCTGGGCCACTGAAGCAGAATATGTGAATTTACCACTATGTCACCAGGCCAGCCCCCTGATTGATTGATTGATTGATTGAGGAAGATTAGCCCTGAGCCAACACTTGATGCCAATCCTCCTCTTTTTGCTGAGGAAGATTGGCCCTGGGCTAACATCCATGCCCATCTTCCTCTACTTTATATGTGGGACTCCTGCCACAGCATGGCTTGATAAGTGGTGGGTAGGTCTGTGTCTGGGATCCTAACCTGTGAACCCCAGGCTGCCAAAGCAGAGCACACGAACTTAACCACTACGCCACCAGGCCGGCCCCCCTCTTTTTTACTTTTTAACTTAATTTATCAAATCCCTTACATATTGTAAGCTGGGCTAAACCCCCTATATTTTTGAATTTTAGTTTTGCTGAGTATAAAATTATAGGTTAATATTTATATTCTTTCATCATTTAAAGATGCCATTCCACTGTATTCTGGTTTCCATCGTTTCTATTGAAAATTCAATTATTAATCTTACTGTTCTTTGGATCGTAGCATGTCTTTACTTTCTGGCTGCTTTTAACTTTGGCTGTTTATATTTTTATTTCAGCAGTTTTTAAATACAAAACTGAGTTTCAATTTATTTTCATTGTGATTGGAGTTTGCAGTGCTCTTGATTCTATGAGGTGATGTCTTTTTCCAGTTTTGTTAAGTTCTCAGCCATCTTCTCTTCAGACATTGCTTCTGCCCATTTCCTATCTAATTTTCCTCAGATTCCAATTACAGAGAGTTACACTCTCTTGCTGTATCCTCTATGTCTCATACCATTATTCTGTAGTTGTCATTTTTTGCCATTTTTTACTTCATTCTGGATATTTACTTCTAAGCTATTCTTCATTCGATTAATTCTCTTTTTAATTGTGTCTAATATGTGTTACACCCATCAAGTGATTTCTTCATTTGAATTTATTTAACTCTAATATTTGGCATTTGGTACTTTAAAATTTCCAGTCTCCTGCAAATACTCAATCTTTGCTTCTTTACTCCTGTTTTTGGTTATTTTCATTGGGTTCCAGATTTTAAAAACATGTTTGTAGAAATAATTAGACTTTTCATATGATAGATCTTATTCCAGAGATTATTAATATTTGCTTCTGTCAGGTGCCTAGGGGCACTAGGAATCTGAGATGACCTCAATCCAAATCCAGATATTGAGAGAATACAAAACTGAGCTGCAATCCCTGCTGGGTTCTACTTTTAGTTTTTCCTTACCCCTATGGTGCCACACCTAGCCCTCTCCTCTTAGCCCTAAGAAGCTATCCAAAGAACTGCTCAACCTCTTACCGACCCATTCAGGAACTGGAAAACACCCATAAGGGAAAACTTTTTGGCCATGAATCTTCCCTGTGATATTTGCCTATTAAATCTGTTGCTTTCAGTAACATTTCTCCAGTCTCATTTTTCTAGTTGTCCTCAGCAGGAAAGCTTGATCTGAATTATCTACTCCACCATTACTAGAAGCTCTACTGTACTGTTTTTTGTCTTTTAGTTTATGATACTGGCCTGGCTCCAAACAGAACCATAAGGCAGTCACTAAGAAAATGTAGGTGTTACAAAAACTGCAAAGAATGTTGGCATGGAAAAAGAAAATTCTTCAGTTGAGATTATTATCCTCATTTGAATCAAATTACTCTTTTCTCAGCCAAAACATCCAAATATCAAAAATAGAAATATAAGTAAGACTCTTAAGAACCCTAGATTTTTCATAAAAATTTTTAAATTTAAAGATATATGTGGAGGCGGAGTCAAGATGGCGGTGTAGGCAGACTCTGAACTCACCTCCTCCCATGGACACAGCCAATTTACAACTACTCGTGGAAAAATTACCCCTGAGACAGAACTGAAAACTGGATAAGAGGAACTCCTGCAACAACAGACAATCCTAACTGGGGTAGAAGAGGCAGAGACTCCCTTTCGGAGAGGAAATGCCACCTTCACAAGCCACCAGCTTCACGGCAGCCGGGAGCAGCTCACAGGTACGCACCGTCCCTGGAGGCGCGGGGCCCTGAGCCGGGGAGCGCCCCCGCTGTGGGCATTTTGTGGACCCAGCACAATCGACACCAGGGGCATAATATCTGACTTTGCCTGCTACTAAAGCATTGGGGAGCACCCCCAGAAAACCCGGTTCACAAAGAAACTAAAACTGGCTCTTAAAGGGCCCGCACGCAAACTCACCCGTTTCAGAGAGCATCCTAAAATCACCAGAAAGAAAGGTGCACAGTGCTTTGGTGACAAGAGACTCACCTAATAGGCCCTGAGTGCATCTCGGTGAGGGGTGAGACCTCTCCAGGGACTGGGACATTGGCGGCGGCCATTGTTGTGGCCTGGTGTGAGCGTGCTGACACAGAGGCCATTGGAGTTCTCCCTGAGGCCTGCTAGCCCAGGGTCTGCTCCACCCGCTAGAGCACAGATTTAATCCAGCTCAGCCAGGGCAGGCAGCCCACCCTAGAGACTGGCCCCACCCAACAATAAGCCCTCAGGCAACGTGTGGGCCTGCATAGATTGGTGACTGGATTCTCTGCAGCCTGGCAACTGAGCCGACTTGAGCAGGGCAGGGTGTGCACAAGGAGCGGGTGGAGAGTGTGGGGCAGTGGCGGAGTGTGTGGGGCTCCCGCCGTGGAGAGACTGGGTCCGCTTAGGGAGGTTGGGGCGCTCACACGGGGCAGGACTGTGTTGACTGTGTGTGTGGACCTGTGGGCGGCAGGGCTTGTCAGCTGCAGAAGACTTGTGCTTCTCAAAGACCCACATAGGAGGTTTGCTCCACCTTCCAAAGTCTGAAACAATCGGGTGCTCCTGTGCCTGAGGCCAGCCCCACCCAGCTGCAATCCTCAGAGAGCTGACAAGAGACATAATAGGCTAGAGGCTTACTGCAATTGTAAGGCCCTGAGCCTAACAACCTGCCATGCTGGGGGCCTACTCAGTTAAAAGAAATACTGCAACACACATGTGGTATTAGAACTTACAGCCAACTGTGCTGGGGTGCCCCACACCTGATAAAGAGACTGAAGGGCCCACAACAACTACAAGCAGCTGAGCATTACAACAGCTGGCCAGGAGCATAACTCAGCCTCCCTGGGCGCCTATAGGGAGAGCTAACAGGCCACAATAGAAGGACACACGTAGCCCACATAGGGGCCACCCCTGGAACATTGAGAACTGAGGGAAGCACACTGGAAGCCTCCTAAGCCATCACTTACATAAGGTCACCTATCCAAGAGCAGGAGACGTAGCTGACCTACCTAATACGTAGACACAAGCACAGGGAAAGAGGCAAAATGAGGAGGCAAAAGAATACATTCCAAGTAAGGGAACCGGACAAAACCCCAGAAAAGGAACTAAGTGAAACAGAAATGAGCAACCTACCTGACAGAGAGTTCAAACTAAGAGTGTTAAGGATGCTCACTGATCTGGGGAGAAGAATAGATGAACTCAGTGAGAATGTCAACAAAGAAATGGAAGATATAAAAAAGAACCAATCAGAAATGAAGAATACAACACTGGAAATGAGAAATTCATTAGAGGGACTCAAAAGCAGAGTAGAGGATACAGAAGAACGGATCTGTGAGCTGGACGAAAGACTAGAAGAAATTACCCAAGGTGAACAGGTAAAAGAGAAAAGAATTAAAAAGACTGAGGACAGTCTAAGGGACCTCTGGGACAACGTCAAGCGCACTAACATCCGTGTTATAGGTGTCCCGGAAGGAGAAGAGCGAGACAAGGGGGCAGAGAATCTATTTCAAGAAATAATAGATGAAAACTTCCCTAACCTAAGGAAGGAAACAGACATCCAGGTACAGGAAGCACAGAGAGCCCGAAACAAGATAAACCCAAAGAGGCCCACACCAAGACACATCATAATCAAAATGTCCAGAATTAAAGATAAAGAGAGAATCCGAAAAGCTGCAAGAGAATGTCAAGTTACATACAAAGGAAACCCCATAAGGCTATCAGCTGACTTCTCTGCAGAAACCTTACAGGCTAGAAGAGAATGGCACGATATATTTAAAGTGCTAAAAGGAAAAAACTTACAGCCAAGAATACTCTACCCAGCAAGGTTATCATTCAAAATGGAAGGAGAGATCAAAATTTTCCCAGATAAGCAAAAATTAAAGGAGTTTGTCACCAAGAAACCAGTGCTACAAGAAATGTTAAAGGGACTGATTTAAGGGGAAAAGAGAAGACCACAAATAGGAAAAATTATCTATTTCCATGATTAAAACGTAATGGATACAAATGCACAAAAAAGAGGTTAGATATGATATCAAAAACATAAAAGGAGGGAGGAGGGGAGTTAAAGAGTACAGCTTTCAGACAGAGGTCAAACTAAAGTGACCATCAATTCTGTATAGAAGAAGTAAGGAACAGAGAAGGACTACTAAAACACTGAGGAAAAAAAAAAAAAAAGTTCAAAAATGGTAGTAAGTACATACTTATCCATAGCTACTTTAAACGTCAATGGACTAAATGCTCCAATTAAAAGGCAGAGGGTGGCTGACTGGATAAAACAACAAGACCCATATATATGCTGCATACAAGAGACACACTTCAGACCTAAAGACACTCACAAACTGAAAGTGAAGGGATGGAAAAAGATACTCCACGCAAACGGCAATGAAAAGAATGCTGGGGTAGCAGTACTCATATCAGACAAAATAGACTTTAAAACAAAAACTGTAAAAAGAGACAAAGAAGGGCATTACATAATGACCAACAAGAGGATATAACACTTGTAAATATCTACGCACCCAATGTAGGTGCATCTAAATATATAAAGCAATTATTAACAGACATAAAAACGGAAATAGACTGTAACACAATAATAGTAGGGGACTTTAACACTCCACTTACACCAACGGATAGATCACCCAAACAGAAGATCAATAAGGAAACATTGGCCTTAAACGACACACTAGAACAGATGGACCTAGTAGATATATAGAGCATTCCATCCAAAAACGGAAGAATACACGTTCTTTTCAAATGCACATGGAACATTCTCCAGGATTGATCACATATTAGGCCACAAAACAAGTCTCCATAAATTTAAGAAGATTGAAATAATACCAAGCATCTTTTCTGACCACAACGGTATGAAACTAGAAATCAACTATGGGAAGAAAATCAGAAAAGCCACAAATACATGGAGATTAAAGAAAATGCTACTGAACAACGACTGGGTTAACGAAGAAATCAAAGAAGAAATCAAAAAATACCTGGAGACAAATGAAAATGAAAATACGACATGCCAGAATTTATGGGATACAGCAAAAGCGGTTCTAAGAGGGAAGTTTATAGCGATACAGGCCTATCTCAACAAACAAGAAAAATCTCAAATAAACAATCTAACAATGCACCTAAAGGAACTGGAAAAAGAAGAACAAACCAAGCCCAAAATCAGTAGAAGAAGGGAAATAATAAAAATCAGAGCAGAAATAAATGAAATAGAGACCAAAAAAACAATAGAAAAAATTAATAAAACCAAGAGCTGGTTCTTTGAAAAGATCGACAAAATTGACAAACCTTTAGCTAGACTCACCAAGAACAAAAGAGAGAAGGCACAAATAAGTAAAATCAGAAATGAAAGAGGAGAGGTTACAACAGACACCTCAGAAATACAAAAGATTATAAGAGAATACTATGAAAAGCTATATGCCAACCAATTCGACAATCTGGAAGAAATGGATAAATTCTTAGAATCATACAACCTTCCAAAACTGGATCAAGAAGAAGTAGAGAATTTGAATAGACCAATCACCAGTAAGGAGATCGAAACAGTAATCACAAACCTCCCCAAAAATAAAAGTCCAGGACCAGACGGCTTCCCTGGTGAATTCTACCAAACATTCAAAGAAGACTTAATACCTATCCTTCTCAAACTCTTCCAAAAAATTGAGGAGGGGGGGAAGCTCCCTAACTCATTCTACGAAGCTGACATTACCCTGATACCAAAACCAGACAAGGACAACACAAAAAAAAGAAAATTACAGGCTGATATCACTGATGAACATCGATGCGAAAATCCTCAACAAAATACTAGCAAATCGCATACAACAATACGTTAAAAAGATTATACACCATGATCAAGTGGGATTTATTCCAGGGATGCAGGGATGGTTTAACATTTGCAAATCAATCAACATAATACACCACATTAATAAAATGAAGAATAAAAATCACATGATCATCTCAATAGATGCAGAGAAAGCATTTGACAAGATACAGCATCCATTTATGATAAAAACTCTGAATAAAATGGGTATAGAAGGAAAGTACCTCAACATAATAAAGACCATATGTGAGAAACCCACAGCTAATATCATCCTCAATGGTGAAAAACTGAAAGCTATCCCTCTAAGAACAGGAACCAGACAAGGATGCCCACTGTCACCACTCCTGTTTAACATAGTATTGGAAGTCCTAGCCAGAGCAATCAGGCAAGAGAAAGAAATAAAAGGGATCCAAATTGGAAAGGAAGAAGTGAAACTGTCACTATTTGCAGATGACATGATTTTATATACAGAAAACCCTAAAGAATCCACCAGAAAACTTTTAGAAGTAATAAACGAATATGGTAAAGTTGCAGGATACAAAATCAACATACAAAAATCAGTTGCATTTCTGTACACTAACAACGAAGTAGCAGAAAGAGAAATTAAGAATACCATCCCATTTACAATTGCAACACAAAGAATAAAATACCTAGGAATAAACTTAACCAAAGAGGTGAAATATCTGTACACCGAAAACTATAAAACATTTCTGAAAGAAATTGAAGAAGACACAAAGAAATGGAAAGATATTCCGTGCTCTTGGATTGGAAGAATTAACATAGTTAAGATGTCAATACTTCCTAAAGCCATCTATAGATTCAATGCAATCCCTATCAAAGTTCCAACAACATTTTTCACAGAAATAGAACAAAGAATCCTAAAATTTATATGGAACAACAAAAGACCCCGAATAGCTAAAGGAATCCTGAGAAAAAAGAACAAAGCTGGATGTATCACACTCCCTGATTTCAAAATATACTACAAAGCTATAGTAACCAAAACAGCATGGTATTGGCCCAAAAACAGACACACAGATCAATGGAATAGAATCGAAAGCCCAGAAATAAACCCACACGTCTATGGACAGCTAATCTTTGAAAAAAGAGCCAAGAAAATCCAATGGGGAAAAGAAAGTCTCTTCAACAAATGGTGTTGGGAAAACTGGATAGCCACATGCAAAAAAATGAAAGTAGACCCTTACCTTACACCATACACAAAAATTAACTCCAAATGGATTAGAGACTTGAATGTAAGACCTGAAACTGTGAAACTTCTAGAAGAAAACATAGGCAGTACGCTCTTCGACATCGGTCTTAGCAACATCTTTTCAAACACCACATCTGACCGGGCAAGAGAAACAATAGAAAAAATAAACAAATGGGACTACATCAAACTAAAAAGCTTCTGCACAGCAAAGGAAACCATCAACAAAACGAAAAGACAACCTAACAATTGGGAGAAGATATTTGCAAACCATACATCTGATAAGGGCTTAATCTCCAAAATATATAAAGAACTCATGCATCTCAACAACAAGAAAACTAACAACCCAATTAAAAAATGGGCAAAAGATCTGAACAGACATTTCTCCAAAGAAGATATACAGATGGCCAACAGACACATGAAAAGATGTTCAAAATCACTAACTATCAGGGAAATGCAAATCAAAACTACAATGAGATATCACCTCACGCCCATCAGAATGGCTATAATTAACAAGACAGGAAACAACATGTGTTGGAGAGGATGTGGAGAGAAGGGAACTCTCATACACTGCTGGTGGGAGTGCAAACTGGTGCAGCCACTATGGAAAACAGTATGGAGATTCCTCAAAAAATCAAGGCTAGAACTACCATACGATCCAGCTATTCCACTGCTGGGTATTTATCCAAAGAACTTGAAAACACCAATTTGCAAAGGTACATGCACCCCTGTGTTCATTGCAGCATTATTCACAATAGCCAAGACTTGGAAGCAACCTAAGTGCCCATCAAGGGACGAATGGATAAAGAAGCTGTGGTATATATACACAATGGAATACTACTCAGCCATAAGAAACGATGAAATCCAGCCATTTGTGACAACATGGATGGACATTGAGGGCATAATGCAAAGTGAAATAAGTCAGAGGGAGAAGGTCAAATACCATATGATTTCCTTCATTAAGTAGTAGATAATAACAACAATAAACAAACACATAGGGACAGAGATTGGATTGGTAGTTACCAGAGGGGAAGGGGGGAGGGAGGAGGGTGAAAGGGATAATTTGGTACATGTGTGTGGTGATGGGTTGTAATTAGTATTTTGGTGGTGAAGAAATAGAAGTACAATGATGTACACCTGAAATTTAACAAACAAACAAAAAAAGATATATGTGCTTACTAAAATAAAAAATCAAAATTGCATTATAAAAATCTTTATTCTTTATACAAAATTTTGAATTATGAGAAATAAAAAATGTAAAAACAGCTAACTTTAAACACATTTGCACAGAATATATTTATACATTTTCCTTTTTTCATACTAAATTACCCTCAAATGATTTGTATTATAACATTTGAGATATTTAATTTTATACTTGTGTTTTGAGACCAAAGGAGATGACGATATAATGTGGAGAATTTAAACTGAGGATATTTTTTAAAAACTCACGTGATCTTGAAAAGCAGTAGGTGCTATGTAGAATAGCAGAAAATTAGGAGAAAAAAATAAGTGGAGAAAGAGGTAGAGAAGGGCTTAGGAGTCAACATATGAAATCTACACAAAGAATATAGGGGCATGAAGGAAAAAAACTGTTAAAAAAATTCAAAGTTAATATAGTATTTCCACTCTCTACTGTGTGTTTTCCAACACCACCAAGCAATTCTCTAATTCTCAGTGGACCCTCAGTGACACTACCTGGTGATAGTGTCAGCTTCCACAAGTTAGGTTAAGGGCTCAATTCTACAAGACTGCCCTCACTTCAGACGCCAATCACAAGTCCAGGTTGTTACCTGTGCTTCTGACTGACGGGCTATAAATCGGAGGTTTCCACGACTCCCTCCTGGGTTCAATTAATTTTCTAGAGAAGCTCACAGAACTCAGGAAACCAGTTTACTAACTAGATTACTGGTTTATTAAGAAGGATATTAAAGGATATGAATGAACAGTCGGATTAAGAGATATGTAGGGCAAGGTCTGGAAGGGTCCTGAACACTGGAGCTTGTGTCCCTATGGAGTTTGGTGTGTGCTACCCTCCCAGCTTGTGGATCCATTCTGGTTTGCCAACTTGAAAGCTCACTGAATCCTGCCCTTTTGAGTTATGGAGGCTTCATTACACAGACATGATTGATTAAATCATTGGCTATTTGTGACTGAACTTAATCTCCAGCCCCTCTCCCCTCCCCAGAAGTCAGGGTTGGGGATGAAAGTTCCAACCCTGTAATCATGATTGGTTCACCTGGCAACTAGCCCCTCCTTAGGGGCTTTCCAAAAGTCACCTCATTAACATAAACTCAGATATATTTGAAAGGGGCTTGTTATGAATAACAAAAGACACTCTTTTCACCTTTATTGTTCTTATCAGTTAGGAAATTCCAGGGGTTTTAGGAACATTGTGTGCTAGAAAGAGACTAAGACCAAATATATATTTCTTATTATAATCACAGTACCACACACTCAAAAATGAAAACAGTTTGTAAAAGGAAGATAGCATTAAAAAATAATTTAAAAGAAAACTCACCAAGTGTTTCTCTCCTTATCTCATAGATAACTTATTCACTCTAAATATCTGATTTAATTTTACTTATGTATGTGTGTGTACACTTTTGATCTATTGAGAAAGGATTTATGGCACCTGTTTATTTCCAAGTATAACAATATTTCAATGACAGCATAGGTCTGTGAGAATATTTGAAGTTTATGAATTCTGTCAATGTAAACAGATTAAAGGCAAGTAACTGTCACAAGTGGTAGGAACAATGTTTAAGAAGGAAAAGTTACATGACACGTTTTTTAACTATTTAAAAAAATTTTTTGCATGCAATAGTCTGTCCTTCTTGTTTACTCATTAAAGGCACTAGTAACCCAATGACGGACCAGGAACAATTTCTCTCAGACTTACCTAAAGTTCTTACTGAAAATGAAGCTTCTTTGGAAAGCCCATCCTATGCCTATAAATAGCATGAAATCCAGAATTCCCCTTCTAACATGTTCTCCAGATGATTATTTATAACTAAAGTTTTCAAATTGCTACAGTCCTAGCACACAAACGGGCCTAGGGACCCTCCCCCTCACCAGTATAACCCATAAACTAATTCTGTATTGAAGAATGCTGGTGATTACTATCTGAAGCCCACACAACAAAAGCAAGACATTAAAAAATACTTCACTTTAGATATTAGCCACATTCTGGGGGTTGTGATCAGCAGAGCATGAAGAACACAGAAATGGAGCCTTTAGTTTACTTCTAAAATTGACTCAGTTCTTGCTGTCTGAGATTGAAGGAGCAAATTAATAGATAGATAGATAGATAGATGATAGATAGATAGATAGATAGATAGATAGATAGATAGATAGATAGATGATAGGTAGATAGATAGATAGATAGATACTCCTTTCATACTGTTCAACTATTTAAATGTAGTATCTGTCTTTCCTCTTTTAAAAAGTGACATCACTTGATATTTATCACTATACGAGTTAAAATTTTAAACTATTGTATGTTTACTTAATGTTAATAATCCTTTGAATAATACTCACCAAATAATGTATTCACTTATTAGAATAAGTTTGATTTATTTTGTTTATAAAACTAAAATTTACAATTCTAAAACAATTCCTTTAAATGGATACACCTATAATCTAGCCTCCTATGTAGTTTATGATTCTTCTATTGCTCAACATATTTTATCATTCAAGGCAACACACATAGGGAATGCCCATATCATTCACAGCCAGAGGTACATGAAGCTCAAAAAAGAGTTGAATAACTAGAGATGACAAATTTAAAGCATAATTCAAAAGACAAAATATTAACACATGAAATATTTTGATAACATTTTAGATAACATCTCCAGTATAGTATTGATGTACTTAATCTAGTCAGCCAACTTATTTTCAGTATTGTATAGTGCTTAAGCGCTTGGAATTGAAGTCAAACATACATGAGTTGAATTCTGGCTTTGCAAAGTGATTTGGGCAAGTTACTTTCTGAGGAAACTTTAGAGCTCACAGCTAAAAAACTAGGATAAAATAGTACCTACTTCCCAGTAGGTACTGAGCCCCAGCAGAATATTCATTCCATAAAGGCAAGAACTTTGCTGTCTTTTTCACTGCTATATTGCAAGCACCTAGAACATTATCTAGCAAATGGTAGGCATTCAACAAATAATTATTTAATGAATGAAATAACTCAATATGCAAGATGCTTAGCACAGTGTTTAGCATTAGTAAGAACTAAATAAGTCATAAGTATTATTATTGTTATTGTTATGGGTTTCAAGGTACTTATTATCATATATTGTCCATTTAATAAAACCATCTGTGTACTTATTCTCTACACATTTCTAACGTGTTCCAAGTAGTTAACCAAATAATACAACCTGAGTGTAAATATTTAGGTTGATGTAAAGAAATGATACAAGAATTAATCTTTTTCAACTCACACCTGACCAGAGGCAATCATAATTTACTTTGCAAGAGCCTAGTGGAGGGCCGGCCCCGTGGCTTAGCGGTTAAGTGCGCACGCTCTGCTGCTGGCAGCCCGGGTTCGGGTCCCGGGCACGCACTGACGCACGGCTTCTCCGGCCATGCTGAGGCCGCGTCCCACATACAGCAACTAGAAGGATGTGCAGCTATGACATACAACTATCCACTGGGGCTTTGGGGGGAAAAGAGTAAATAAATAAATAAAATCTTTAAAGAGCCTAGTGCAATATGAGGTTGGGAACTTGATTAAACTATTTGGATGCTTCTAAGTTATAAAGAAACATTTAAGGATATGCTTTATATTCACAATATTGACATGGGAATAAATGCAAAAAGGAAAACAAAGCAAGGCTTAATTTTCAGATGTACAGGTTCACTGGACTGGTTACATAACAGAATTCACAGATCTTTTTTAAAATAAAAAAACTATAATGATACCATCAGTCGAATTGGCCTTGAAAAATATTTTTTTGAGTCACTAGCCAGCACAAATTCTGACTGGGCTTTAAGATACACATTTCCTCTATGTACATTTTATATGTCTGAAGTTACAATATTAATCAGTGGAAGAATTACTTATTAGTATCCATAGCATAAAAAAATCTATCTCAAAAAACAACTGAGGAACATATAGGTGCTCTGCATATGAGAACCTTACAGTTTTAGAGAACTGAGGAATAAAGGCAGATGCATATGAAACTATTACTGTGGTTAGGAGGCTTACAGAAGAGTCACAAATTTTGAACTCAAATCTTGAGAATATCTCTTATTAGCACAATTTAAACTCTCCAAGCCTCAGTTTCTCTATTAAACAGATATTCGAATGAATAAAATGAAATAATGCAAGTTGCATAGCATATTTCCTAGCATAAAGTAAGAACTTGATGAAAGCCAATTCTTACTTTTTGCATAAATTCAAGGCAAATTACAACTGTATGTATATATTCATGACACAGAAATGGAAATTAAAGGTAAGATTATCAGGGAATGAGTTTAGCTTGTAAATTCTTCTTATATAGTCTATCAGGAAATATAAGTATCTTCCAATAATACACAAACTCATCAATTCTCATCGAAATTCCCATAAAAGGCAAGTAAAAAAGAAAGGAAAAAAGAAGAGGACAACTACATGTTTGCCTGTGAGAACTCAGCAATTTTCATCAGCCTTTTGCCCTTCTGATAATGCTTATTTTATAATGATAAATAAAAATTTATATTCCAAAAAGAGATATTAATTAAATGTTACTTTAGGTGTTGTTTGATTTAGCTTTCTGTAATCACCTTTGATTACGTAGAATTAAACATACTAGGACTTTAAGATTGAGATAAGCTAGTTCATTTTATGGGCTGGTTTATTTTCCCTTTCAAATCCCACTTTAAAAGCCATTCACATATTCAACTTATTTCTTCTAAAAAATATGCAAGTTATTTTTAATTAAACTATACTGTTTTTTATATGACAAGTCAATTCCTTTCTGTCCTGTGTGAATGGTCACTGGCTATTTAATAACAGCATTAGAAATGAATGTGGACAGCTTTATTTCTTGGTCTATAATCATTATTAAAGTATTTACTACTAAGTATAAAGATTAGGCTTCTAATACCATCGTTTACCAGTCTAAACTACACAACACTCTTCAATTTGTCATTATCACCTACTTAAAGAGCTCACATTTCTGTATAAATCAACATTTACGCAATGCTAAAGTTGAAATATTTATCGAGGATATTATCATAGAGAACTTTTCACCTAATTTTACTTTTTCTACCTAATCTTTACTTATCTTGACAAGACAGATAAAATATATTTTGCTTTTGGCAGAGTAGTCTGAGTAAGGAAGACTGTAAGAGTATTTTGTGTCTTTGGATAGAAAAGTCTTTATCACAAGTAACTAAGTGGGCAAAATTCCATTCAAATGATAGTCCTCCTCCAAATCACCTCACAGTCAAGTTGTTACATAATTTTAACTCTACCACTCTAAAATATGCCAGAGTAGGCCAGATCTTATCACAACACCCTCATCCATAGATTAGTTCTCTACTGTCAAATAGGAAGATCCCCATGGGTTTTATTCAACTTCCAAGATCCCCATGGGTTTTATTCAACTTTTTGCAAATGACTTTATATTTTATAAGGTTAAAGAACAGACATGTTATTCCTTTGTGTCATTCAATTTTCTGCTTTCTCTCTTCCCAGAACTTAATTTTTTTATAATAGACTTTTATTTATTTATTTATCATTCATTTGCCAAAAATATTCCATGTGCTTATTGTACCAGAGAAGGAATGCAGAGTGGTGAAGCACTCAAATTTCAGCATCAGACAGACCCAAGTTCAACCACAAGTTCTGCTACCTGTCAACTGTTTAACCTTAGGCATTTAATTTACCTTCTCTAAATCTCAGTTTTCTCTTTCATAAATTATTACAAATACAAGGAAAATTTTAACCATGTTATGTATTTGTGATGCAGGTCCCTTAAAGGGTTATTAAGAGAAATAAATGAGATAATGGTTACAAAGTGCTAGGAAAGTGCCTGGCAAAAAGTGAGCTTTCAATAAATGTCACTGACACTATTACTGCTACTGCTGCTACTATTACTATTTCTAATGCATTAAATCTGTCAC
Organism: Diceros bicornis minor; assembly: GCF_020826845.1. Lineage (NCBI taxonomy): Eukaryota > Metazoa > Chordata > Mammalia > Perissodactyla > Rhinocerotidae > Diceros > Diceros bicornis. The sequence continues at coordinate 79,618,829 of NC_080740.1, read as the reverse complement.
TGAATCAAAGACCAAGTCTTGTGTATGTAAGATTAACTACCATCTAACTTAATATGGTGTGCCCCCCAACACTGTAATCAAGTGAGCATTCTCCTTTGTGCCTCTCGCAATAGCATTCTCATTTTTGTAACCTGTTCTTTCCTCATGCTGTTTCTCAACCTGTAATGTTTTCCTACCACCTTTTGTTAATGAGTTTAAGAAAAAGAAAAAAATGAATAGAGGATTCTATGTATGACACTGTCCTTGGCAAGACAATATGGATTCATAAGTGATTCATAGGGGATACAGCAGACCATAATTTAGAGATGATATCAGAGATTGGAGTCAAAGAAGCTACTGCAGAAACAAGTGTATAAAATGAAAGTTTTTGAGAGCTTAGACTAAGTTCACAGCAAAGTGGAAAGATAAAGGATCTAAGAGTCATTACTAGTAAAGAATGAACAAAATTAGGGACTGACTGTATATATTTAGTTCATATTTTAAAGCAATATAGGCACGAGACACATAAAACTAAGCAAAGATAATGATCAACTAATGAACAACTCTGTCATATATGTGCTGATTTTAAAGCCCTGGGGAATGTGTGTATTGTATATAGGAGTGTGTGTGTGTGTGTGTGTGTGTGTGTGTGTGTGGTGATGGTGGAGATAAAAGAACATGCCAAATGCACAAATTTGTAAACTGAATTAAAGATGCTTCAGAAGAGCTAGGAGAACAGAACCCGTGTTGCTGGTGAATCCGCATAGTTTCCAACAACTATTTTTAGGTACTTATTATATGCCAGACACTGGTAAAGACTGCCTACACAACAGTAAACAAGATAAAATATACAACTGCCTTCACTGTCTTTATATTCTGCAAGGGGAGGCAACTGGAGAAGATAAGCTAATAAACAAAGAACATAAACATGAGTATTTACTATATATGGATATTATTGTAGACTGAATTTGATAACAGAGAATAAGATCTGTGTATGTCTATTGCAAATGTGCTGTATATCACTGTATAGAAATAGATATTTAATAGATGTTTATAAAACATTACCAGTGATTATCAAATGTAGTCTGAAACTCAGACTGGGCAACTTCACACAACTACGTGTTACATGTAAGACAATTAAAATAATAGTATTATTATAATTATTATAATAATAGTAGTGATAGTAATAACAACACTCTAAAGTGTTTCTTCTGGTCTAAAGAACAAGAGGAAACATGCACTCTTATTAACATGAACTCTTACTAAGTTCATTAACATGAACTCTTACTATTAAGTGCCAGATGTGTTCTATGCACCATAAATTTATTACCTCATTTAATCTTTAAAATAGCCTTATGAGTTACATAATGTTATTATTCTTCATACAGTAGAAAAGAGGAGATTATATCTCATGACCAATCATTAAGGACAAAACTTTCGAGGTAAATGTCTTGCTTTTCTTATTTTTTCCAAACAATGAATAATTAATAATGGCTATCGAGAGGAAAGAAATTATTAAATGTTTTTAGATTATGACTATATTTCAAACATATATTAATTCTTTATAATACATTTTGACAGTAGATTATTAAATCCATATGGAAAAAGATGGTATCTTATTCTTTTTAATTCTATTTAATAGCTAGTACAATTCCTGACACACACAGGTGTTTGAAGTGGTTTTCACTTTGCCTTTCTAATATCTTCCCTACTCACCTCTTCCCACTTTCTATAATCACACCTCTTTTGGAAATTTCCAATCGTGTATGGGCTTAGTGGGAGGTAGTTTAATTCCTACCAATAGAAAAACCAACACCACGAGATTCTCCTCCCCAGTGCATTGAAGCAAGACACATATGCCTTGAATTCAGTTAGACATACTGCCCTTGAGAAATCTTGAGAGAGTGACATAATCTTGAGAGTGAAAATTTGGGAGCATGACATAAGGACGTGAGGACATGAGGTCACATTCACTGTAGCAACATATGCAGCTTCAAGCAGACTAGATTTTCTGGGGAGTGAGTTCTATTCTGCTGCTTTCTGCATTTTCTATTAGTAGTCTCTTGGCTAGGCTCCATCTTTAGGCCTGAGGATAAGTAAATTAGATTAAATCCAGCAGGCCCTGTTATGAAACAATAATTTTACCCCATAACAAAGGAGACATGGATTAATTGATAATAACATCATGAATTCATGCTTCAAATGCTTATATACTACCTCAACTTTCCATTTATAATCAAGATAAGGAACGTTTTATGGCATAAAGACAAGCTTCCTCTTTATATTACTTAGGACAGAATTACTATATTTATTTCCAAGTACTGTTGTTGTTTGGTGTTTGATTGACACATTCCCTTTTTGGGTTATGGGAATAAATCACAAAACAAATAGAAACCAGGAGAGGGATTCTTAAAAATGTAGACCAGGCGCATCTAAGGCAATGACAATTCTTTTACACCAGCATCCCTAATGTCATCATTCTTCTTCAGTACGCACTTAGCTTGCAAATATCAGAGCAATGCAAATAAGCTATAACCTAAAAAGAATAGTATCCATCACCAATGATCTCAAATTCTGTATCTGAAGACATATCAGTATATTAAGTTGCCTTCTAGTATTTCACTGTTACTGCTCTATAGGTCTTCTACAGCATTTGTTTTACTAATTTTGATTACAGTTTGGTTATACGTTAATCCACTTTTCCCATACTGTTTCAAATTTTTACATTTGAATTCAGATTAGACAAGTGCTAAGGCCACGTGAGAATCAATATCTAATATACTTCTGAATGTAGTCCTCAGCATTTTTATCTTGAATTAAAACAACTTGAAATGTTCACAGTACCACCTTTAATCAAGTGTAACCATAAACTACAAAGAATTGAAAATGAAATGAGTATAAGACATTTCACACTCCAAGCAGTCAGATGATAATAAGTTTCCACCTGTTAACATATTAATAACAGTGTTAAAGAGCACAATGTGCCCAAGGTATTACAAGTCTGTGCAATTTTACATGTGTCAAGAAATGGTTTGCTTGTTAGCAACTGGTTAGAGTATGAAAGCAGAGTGAATTCCATGCAGAAACTGGTTGCGGAAAAAAGAAAAGGGGAAATCTTCATTTCTTGAGTCATTTAAAATGACCCGTGAAAAGCACTAGATAATACAGCAAGAAGGATTGGCCTCTGGAGGGTATTAGATGACCTACAGTAAGAGATCATTTCCATCCCTAATGTCTGTGATTAATATGTCATAATTTTGAATGGTGCACTCAGGAAGAAGAGAGACACTGAATACTAATACAAAGAGACAAGCCATAGCACAGAGAATATGGGGCATCCAGTACTAATGACTGAGTAATAAGGCTAGGCAGAACATATGGAGAGACCATCTCATCACAATAAGAGGTTGGTTAAACTATGTTTTTAAGATTATTTTACTTTCCTCTTATAAGTGTCTTCTTCTGCTTGATAACATTAAAGGTGTTTTAGCACTAAGCTAAAAATCTGAATATGAAAAAATAAAGCAGGCCAAACAGAACATAATATACTTTACCTACAATTTTTAAGAGTATTAAAACCCAAATAAAGGCCAAAGCCAAAATAAAAGTACAACAATATTTCCATTAAGCTCTTTTATTGTTGGAAAGTTGAAAACACATATTCATGAAAATGAATCAATGGGAAAGTTCTAAATTAATGTCCAGAACAAGTATTCCTTTTTGTTTATCTGCTTTTCTACATTTAATGACTAAGAAATTCTACTTTTAAAAATCATGATAATCATGTTCAGTATATTATCAAACATTGGCACTTCCTATAATCGTCCAAAATGTTAGCTTGACTGTAACACATATTTTTTCCTTCAATGAATCAACTCTAAGAATAATACCAATCCCAAATAGTCCTCAATTAAAAAATGCTAATCTATTGGTTGATTACCCATTGATTATTCATTTGGGCTATTATTTATTTTTAATTAATATAAAAGATTGCATGTCATGAAGAATGAGAAATGGAGCTAGCTATGCATTGTGGGTAACTTTTTATTTTTACATTTTATCTTCCAGAATAATATGAAAATTGTAAAAATCATGGTATTAGTAAAACTATGTAATAAAAAGACAAACTAGTACGGTAGATAGTAAAGAAATTGTTATTAAAAAGAATCATGGTCTGCCTAAGCACAGAAAGATTCCCTTAACCAACCTTCTATTGTGAAGCAAGACTGAACCTAAACTCTTCTGAATCAGTATTAGTCAATCCCAACAGCCCATAGGGAAAAGCTACACAGTAACCAGATAATCAAGGAAGCTGCAAAATAGTCATTATGCTAACCACATGCAGGGAAGGTCCATATAGGGGCATTTCAATTATTTATTTAGCATACCAGTTTTCACAATTTAGATTGAGAAGAACTAATAGAAGCATGCTGATAGCATGCTCACTGTAGCATAGTGAAAATCTGTAGTTTGTGTTTCCTACTAAGTAAAAACTGGAAGTATGTTCTTCAAGCAAGTATAAGTTGTTCATATAAAATCACGTGTAGAAAATGGACACTGATATGCATCTATATACATGTAGTGATTTATTTATCCTAGCCAGGTTTATAAGGGCCACATGATACATGTGTAAATCTAAGGATAATAAAAGCTCAGTGTTCATAAAGAGGGCTATGCCTAAATTAATTATTTGAATTAATTGCCTTCTCAAATGGTGCTCTGCTAGATAGAGTTTGGTCGCAAACTGTTGGAAAGCAAAAAGTGTCTCATGTGCAAATATGTATGAGAAGTTCTGCCTGCACTCTTTCTTTTAAAAATATATAGTGAGGTAGGTTACCACATTAAAAGTTCTACTGATTTAACATAAGTGGGCATGGGATCCTCTGTTTGGAGCATGCTTGTTAATTTTCTTTGCAAAAATTTTCCTCAAACAAGTCTGAGGGGCTCTACGTAATCAATTATAGAGTTGAAGATGCACTAAGGAATGGGAAAATTAATTTGCCATAGCTAAGAGAAGGAGCAATAGCTCATAATTTGAATGAAACAAATAATAGATTTTAAAGATTTTGGGTTTTTTCCCTTTAAAAAGCCTATGTTATTCTTTCTTTAAAAAGTCAAATATAGAACGCTTTAGCTTAAAGTACGGTTTCCTTTATAAACTACTATTTCTCATAAAAATGTTGGCAAAATGTATATGAATCTCATTGCTTTATTTTTTGCTTTATTATATCAAGCTGAAAACTACTGCCAAAAGACTGTATAGGACATAGATTAAACATATCATTCAAACCATTTGGAACTGAAAAAAAAAAGATTCAAATCAATTTCCCTCCTGAGTTTTTTTTCTCAGATAAATAGCCTCTGGCAAAGATAATTTTAAACAATTGCAGTATTTGTAGTTATTGCAAACACGTTTTGCCTAAACCAGAGTAAAAGCCGTAACTAGTGTCTGTGATTCATTCTCCACACAAAATCAAAATGCATTTGTAATGTCACTCAGATCATACTATGCCTTTCTCACTGTATAGAAACTACAATTCAAACTTGTTGCCATGTCATAAAAGGGCTGGTCCTTGTCTACTTATTGAGTTTGTTCCTATCATTCTCCCCGTTGCTTTTTAGGATTCAACAACACTGGCCTTATAATTTTTTCTCAAAATTGCCAGGCTTAGTCCTACCTTAGGGCTTTTGCCCTCATTGTTCACTCTGCCTAGAAAGCTCTGTCTCTAGACCTTGATGTAGGCAATTCTTCTAGTACAAGATTCAGTTCACGTAACTGTCACATCTCAAAAAGGACTTGATTAATCACAATATCTAAATAAGCACACCTACAGGCATTGCCATTGCACATAATTTTATTTTATCACAGAGCTTGTCATTATCTGAAATGACCTTAATTATTTTATTTATTTTTATTCTCTCTTCATCAGAATATAATGAGAAGAAGCAACTTGTTTGACTTCTTCAAAACTTTATCTCTAATATCTAGAAAAGCACCTGACTCATAAAATGTACCAAATAAATATTTGGGGAATGAATGACAATCACCTGGTTTAATATATCATGACAACATAAATTTGATTAATGTTAAAATTCCTAGAAAGCATGTAATTTGACAGAAATCTAGAAAAAATTTTTCTCGATTTTTTTTTATTTCATTTCGATTTCGATTCATTCGTTCTCACATTTTTATTGATATCATATCTCTAAGATTTCTAGTTATATAATTTGATGGCCATAAAGAAAATCAAATTTTTTCTTATTCAGTTTTATTTGCAAGTATTGTGTTTTGTTAATGAAATATAATGCAATTAATGAAGTATGCAACTTCTAAGAACTACGATTTAGAAATCAAAATTTGTGTTCTAGGGGCCGGCCCGGTGGCGCAAGCGGTTAAGTGCGCGCGCTCCGCTGCGGCGGCCCGGGGTTCGCTGGTTCGGATCCCGGGCGCGCACCGACGCACTGCTTGGCAAGCCATGCTGTGGCGGCGTCCCATATAAAATGGAGGAAGATGGGCACGGATGTTAGCCCAGGGCCGTCTTCCTCGGCAAAAAAAGAGGAGGATTGTCGGATGTTAGCACAGGGCTGATCTCACAAAAAAAAAAAAAAAAAAAAAAAAAAACTTTGTGTTCTAGAAATGTATTAGGACAGACCTAGTGGGTAAATATTAATTATATATGAATAAAACAGGAGACTTGCTTGATTTATAGGAAAAAATTAAGTTGTGTCCATGGTGGTCTGGCAATCCCTCATTGCAGAGCATTGCCAATAACATATTTTGGATATTAAATATTTTGCTCCTAATATAGAATTCCAAAATGACCTCTGCACATCAAATTCTATTTATTTGAATTCCAGATTATTTCTTAATCTGGAATGTAGCTATTTTATGCAAGTGCCAAGCGCTGGTACATTCTGTGTGGTGTGACAGCCTAATTTTCAAGACAAGGCAGCTCTGGACAGTGATAGGAATAAACAAAAAAGCCATTAACATGATTCTGAAACATGTTAAAATTTTAGGTGTCATGAATAATATTTTCATCTTAATTTTCAGAATATTATAAGCAAATCACTATAGAAATCTCTTTTCTTTGATGCTTTTGCTATGGTAGCTAACATATATGATTCAAAATAATTATTACCAAATGATTTCTAAAGGGAGAAAATAATATTTTGTGTGGATCTTTACATTTTAGAAAACTCTATATTATTTTTTGGGGTGACTGCAATATTGTGAATTCCAACAGATTTGTTCACTGCTCCTCAAGTTACTAAAGTGTACTTTATGGTGTACACTATGGTATATACACCATAGATGATCCTTTTATGCAACTTTAGCCACCTGTGAGTGGTAATCATAAAACAGTTTGATGCTGTTATCCATTGTATTTTTGATAATCTTACAATAGATCAAGTTAACCAGGTGTGACATCCTCTACCACATCTTCAAAAAGAGATGCTTTCATCTAAGAATTGGATATTGGTCCTTCTTTAAAAACAGACAAATGACTCGTGTGTAGCTATTGTATAGTCATGGTATATATACCCCTCAAATTCAGGCAAAAGTAAAACTGCACCTACTATTTCCCAGCAAAAGTGTAATTTCATTAATGTTCCACTAATCTATTTTTTATGACAGTTTGGGAGATAAAAACAAATTGTAAGCTGTAAAGTGCACTATTGGTATGTGTCCCTGATGCCATTGTTTTTATAAATTCACAAAAAAATTTTAAAAAATATCCTTTTAGAATATTACATACAGTTATCTATTTTAAACTTATCCATTTTTAAAACCAAAACACAATTTAGCAGTAAACACTCTTTGAAAGACAATACACATTCTTACAACTAATTACAGAAATCATGAAATATATATAATTAAGTCTAAATCATGCTTAAGTTTCTTTTTTTCCTCTAGATGATACAAATTTAACTCAAGCTCCGTTCCCATAAAGTACACAAGTGTTTGTTCAAAGAATCTTTGAACCGTGATTCATAAAGTCTCAAAACAATGTGACAAGCTTTGAAGAGTCCTTATTCCTTTCGTATTTGGCGCTTACAGTAGGAGAGCAGATAATTTTTTTTTAATTAAGAGAATGTAACTTTGGGTAAAATACCTTTTATACAGCTACTGTATGAAGCACTTTTTGATTGTGAAATGGGGCTGGCTTTTTCATTCTGTACACCTCCATATCCCTACCTTTCCAACCTTGCCCACAGTTCAAGCTATTTTTCAAAACTTTTTATTTTATAAAATAACACACATAAAAGACAGATCATAAAATATAAATGATTAGCTTAACACATTATTATAAAGAGATTAGCCATGTAATTATCACAGCAAAGATGCCTGTGGTCCGGAAGTGCCCTGCCTTCCCTACTCCATCTCCTCCCAGTCACGACAACTTTATATTCTGCCTTTAAAATTATTTTCTTACTTCCCCTTATATCGTTTTACTAGCTGGGTATGCGTGCTTAAAACATGATTGTTTATCTTTGTTTTGAACTCTATAAAAATCGTTTTTAAGATTCATTTCTATGTCGCATATAGCTGCAGTTCATCAATTTTCATTACAATAGAGTATTCTAGGTACAGAACATATAATCTTTAGTCAGGAAGTTTGCTAAAATCTTTTATTAATTTTAATAATATGCTTGTAGATTTTCCAATTTCCTAGTACACAATCATATCATCTGCTTAAATGAAAGTAGGTATATTCTCTCTAATCCCTCTAAATTTTGTGTCTTTTTCTTGCCTGATTGCCCTCTCTAGGACTTCCAGAACAAAATTAAACAGCTTTGGCGATACTGGGAATCCATCTCTTGAGCCTGTTCTTGAAGGGAAAGATCTGAATTTTTTTTAGAGATTAAATATTAAGTATGGTGTCTTCTGTGAAGTTTTTATAGGTATCATTTTTTATTTTTTCAAGATTAAGGCAGTTCTCTTTTTTCTTACTTTGCTGAGTTTTTTTTCTTTTATTGTAGATTCTGAATTTAATCAGTGTTTTACCTAGTGAGATAATGAGTTTTCTTTATTCTGTAATGTGGCAAAATATATTTATTAATTTTTCAAATGTTAAATGAACCATGAATTTCTGAAATAAGCCCCAAATGAGCATGTCTTTGTTTTGTTTTTATAGATATGGCTTTCTCTATTTTGCTTAATAGTTTTGCATTCATGACTATGACTAAGATTATTTAACAATAGACCTTTCTTATCCTTTATTTGCTGGGTTTCAGTGTCAAAGTTTTGCTAGCCTGAAAAAATGGAGAAAAAAGGTATTCCTTTATTTTGTTTTAATTCTTTGGATGAGTTTGTGAAATACCACTGTTTTTTAAATTTCATGCTTATTTGTTAGAAACTGCTAGTGAAGGTAACCGGGCTTGGGGTTTCATCACGGAAAATTTTAATTACTGATTCAATTTCATTAATAACTATAGTAATACTCAGGTGTTCTATTTCTTTTTGGGATAATTTTGGTGTATATTCTTATAAATTGTCTACTTCAATCAAATTCTCATTTTTGGCATAGTTTGTTTATAACTTTGTTTATATTTTTAATGTCTACTCTAGAGGATCTATGATAATGTTTATTTCTTCATTCCTAATAATAGTGATTTTTGTCTTCTCTCTTTTATTTTGTTCACTCGCACCAACAAAGTCTACTAAAAACACTTGGGCATTTTTTTTATTGCATACATATATGTGATATACATGAATATATATATATTTTTACAAATTTCTATCACCACAGTTTTATTAATTCTACTAATTTCTACTTTTACTTCTCTTACTTCTATCCTTTTATTTTTCTTTGGCTTTATATTGCTTGTGTTGTAATCTCTTAAAATGGTTACATAGATTAGTAATATTCAGCCTCCTTTTTTAAAAAATACATATGTCTAAGGCTATTAATTTCCCCTAAGAAGAGTTTTAATTGTATACCATAATTTCTGATAGGAAGTGTTTCATTATCATTGAGTTTAAAATATTTTCTAATTTCCAATTCTGTGCTACTCTTTTTTCCATAGTTATTTAGTAGTGTATTTTATAACTCCAAATATCGGGAATTTTCTCCCTCTCTCTTTTTTTTTTTTGACTTCTAGTGTAATTGGGCTGTGGTCAGAGAACACACACTATGTGATGTCAGTCCTTTGAAATTTTTTGAGACTTATGTCTAGTTCATAATGTGGTCAATGTTTATAAATATTTTATGTGTACCCGGAATGACTTATATTCTGCAGTAGTTGGGTGAAGTATATTAAAAGTTCATAGACCAATTTTCTTGATTTGCCATCCAAATATTGTCCATACTTATTTAAGTTTTGTCTACTTTTTCTACTACTAACACATCAAAAAAAAGTGTGTTAGCATCTTCTTCTATGATTGCGGATTTTTCTATTTCCTCTGTTAGTTCCATCAATTTTCACTTCATATGCTTTGAGGACATGTTACAGCTGTGTACAAATTTAGAACTGCTATGTCTTTCTCATGAATTAGTCTTTTCTCCTTTTGATATATAGAGATAATCCTCTTTATCTCTATAATGATTATTGCCTTAAAGCCTACTTTTCTTATATAAATATGAAGCAACATCAGCTTTCTTTTGTTTAATGTTTGCAATTATATGCCATTTCCATTCTTTTATTTTCAAACTTCCTGTATTCTTTTTTGTTATAGATGTGTTTTTCATGAGCAAGTTTTAAAAATCAAATAATAGATTTTGCTATTTCTCCAGTTTGACTTTGTTTTAAACTGAAACATTTATTCCATTTAAATTTAATGTAATTATTGATATTCAGGGTTTTTATTTTATTTTTTTTGTGAGGAAGACTGGCTCTGAGCTAACATCCATTGCCAATCGTCCTCTTTTTGCTGAGGAAGATTAGCTCTGAGCTAACATCTGTGCCCATCTTCCTCTATTTTGTGTATAGGATGCCACCACAGCATAGCTTAATGAGTGGTGTGTCAGTCGGTGCCCGGGATTCGAACCTGTGAACCCCGGACCACCTAAGCAAAGCTCGCTAACTTAACTGCTACACCACCGGTCCAGACCCTAGGTTTTTTATTTTTAAAGCTAACATTTTGTTTTATTTTTTCAGTTTTATTGCGATATAATTGACATATAACACTGTAAATTTAAGGTGTACAACATGATGATCTGATACACTTATATATTACAAAATGATTACCACTCTCACACCTCTATCAGGTCACATAATTACCATTTCTTTTTGTGATGAGAACATTTAAGATCTACTCTCTTAGCAACTTTTCAAGCATATAAGACAGTATTATTAACTATAATCACCATGCTGTACACCAGATCCCCAGAACTTACTCATCTTATAACTGGAAGTTTGTACTCTTTCACCAGCATGTCCTCATTGCCCCCACTTCCCATCCCCTAGTAACCACCATTTAGGCTGTTTCTATGCGTTTGGTTTTTTTAGATTCCACACATACAAGATATCATACATTATTTGTCTTTCTCTGCCTGACATATTTTATATATATTTTGTATGCTTTCTATTTGTCCTACCTGTTCTGTTTCTTTCTCCCTTCACCTTTTGCCTTCTTTTGCATTAATTTTAAATAAAAAGAAAAAAAGGTGTCACACAATATTTCCCTCTGATAGGAAGTTATAAACTCTTATTCTTTTATTTTAGTAGTAAAGAATAACAATCTCCTTGTTTTCTCCCATGGTGTCTTGAATCTTCTTGCTCCTTGGTATCTGTGATGGTGTGCTGAACAGTTTATTTGAAAAGTCATTTGTAGGAATACTTTAAGGTCAAGAATGATGTTAACTTTATTCAAAGATGATTCTTTTGCTTGGTTTTGTTTGTCTGCTTGATTTTGTCAGTTATTTAGGAGAATTAGAAACCCAGAATTCTATTAATCCTTGGTAAGAGTCTGAGATTTTCCAAATTACCAAAATAGCATGAAGCTGGGAAGCAAAGATCAGGTTTACTTTTAGGGTACAGCCCTTTGCAATTCCAATACAAACTGATTCTGATTTCTCACTTTGGTCTACCTAGCTCTGTAAGTTTTCCAAAAGCATAGCTCAACTTCTCAGCCACCTCATATGGATTGGCAAATGCCTCCAGGAAATTTCCAAGATCTTGGCTAAATTATATGTACATACCTACATTCATATAGACATATACGTGTGCGTGTGTGGCATTTTTTAACAAGATTGCTTTTTAAAATTTCTTCTAGCATTGTAGTGTCTTCAGTGAAGGGTTGGTATGAACTAACTAATCCACCTTTACTGGAAGAGAAAGTCCTTGAATCTGAGCTACTCTTACGAAGTATACAGTTTGCAAACATAATTTAGGGACAAGAATTTTCTATTCTTTCTCTTAACTAATGTTTTTCCAGCCTAACTTAGTAATAATTTGTATTATCACAGCCCTGCAATTATTATTTTCTACGTGTTGGTTTCCAATATCATGATATTTCTTAACAAATTCAAAATCCTCAGTATATATAATAACCACATTTGTTGCTATATATCTTTCCTAATTCTCTTAGTCACTGGCAGAGTTGGTAGTTGGAAAAGTTGAGATCTGGCACTTTTCTCCACACTGAGCAGTAGTTCTTTGACACAAGTACTCACAGGTTCTTTCAGCATTTATTTTATCTATTCAACGAATCAATAGACACCCAAAACTTTATGGAAAGTCGTATCATTTAAATGTGTGCTACACATAGCAATTTTCTCTCCAGTGCCTTCATGTCAGAAAATATGCTCTAAACTATTTGTCTTTCTCTAACTAAAGGAAAATTCAAAACGAAATTAAATGTAACACACTGTTTTCCAAGTGATCCCTTAGGTGGCATTACTACTTGTTAAAATAGTTACTTAGGTCAGAATACTTACCATTGTAATTTATTAAGTTTATAACATATATTTCTTATATTCAAAGCATTTCCAAATAAATTTAAGATTACAATTTTAGATATTAAAAATCATTTATTTGGGGGCCAGCCCCGTGGCTTAGCAGGTTAAGTGTGCGTGGTCCACTACTGGTGGCCCAGGTTCGGATCTGGGCGTGCACCAACACACCGCTTTCCGGCCACGCTGAGGCGGCGTCCCACATACAGCAACTGGAAGGATGTGGAACTACGACATACAACTATCTACTGGGGCTTTGGGGATAAAAAGGGAAAAAAAAAAGGAGGAGGATTGGCAATAGATGTTAGCTCAGGGCCAGTCCTCCTCAGCAAATAGAAGAGGATTGGCATGGATGTTAGCTCAGTCCTGATCCTCCTCATAAAAAAAAAAAAAAAAAAGATAAAAGGAATGACCAATTGATTTATTGTAAAAAAAAAAAAAAAATCATTAAAAAAATAATTTATTTGATTTTTTTCAAGGTAGAGAGTAAATATTTAACATGGGATCTAATTTTTATTTTGAAAAAAATTAAAAACAAAGTAGTACAGAGAATAATTAGTAAATATTGCTATTAGGCTACATATACTTTTTTATACTTAATAAAAGAGATAAAACTTTACAGAAAAGTTATAGTTCCAGTTTACTCTTAATCACAATTTCATTAAAAGTAACCTTTTCTGCTAACCACAAATCAAAAGTTTGCTGTGTATTCTATTTACTTTACGTTTTACACACACACATTAATATATTTATTGTTATATTTTTATAGTCATGCATAATCTTGCAACTTGCTTTTTCCATTTACCATGTTATTTTGAGACTTATTCATCATGTAAATATACCAAATTTTATAGATCAAGTCTCTTCTCGTGGACATTATTTCATGCTCCACAACTTTGAAATTCTTTATTGGATATCTAAAAGTGTTTTAGACCTTTTTGAGCAGCTGATTTCAGAAACCAAAACTTCCACAAGGTAGATACTTTCAGTCAGATATACAAAGATAACTGGACATGTGACTATGGCACAAACTGTGAAAACAGCTCTGAAATGGGTTGGTAGAAGCATTGCTAGAGCAAGTCTTAGGGACATAGAGAAAACATCAAGTCTTCAAATCTTCCTCTAATAAAGTACTATAATTTTGATATTAAAATTCTATCATGAGAACTTTAACTATTTCCTGTATAGAGACAGTATGATGAAGTAAATTTTTTAGGATGATCCCTTCGTACCAGATGTTCATCAGATTCTATTCCTAGGGCACTGCTTGAATTATAGTAAGTTTCTCTACCAAATAGCTATTGAATGGATTAATTTTTTTTAAACAATGGATGACAGAATTAAAATAAAGAAAAAGAACACATGGCCAGGAGAGACAACTTGAATCTTTCTAAAATTCTATTGAAACTTAATTTGAGAAATGGGTTTCTAAACTAGAGTCAAAGATTTTCAATGTAGAGTTAAAAGAAAATCATTCTATTCCAACACCAAATTTTCTAAGTGCTACTAACAGACAACAGTAATTTCACAGCAGTAGTTGAATAGACAAATGATTTTCTAAAACCATGTGAGTAACTGGTATTTGATTTTCCATACTGAAATCTTCTCAGGTAAGTCCCGTAAATATGTTTGGCTTCACATAGGCCTGCAGTGTGAGGCTTTGGGGTAGAATTCATATTACGAAGATTGCAGAAATGAACAGCAAACTTACATCAGAAGTAATGTAAGTTTGTTCACTGAGGTTGGCAACTACAGACAGAAACATAATAGCATCTGAGTTAGAGGGCTTTTCAAAGTCCTCACATAACGAGCATTACAGTAGACCATCCTCCCGAAAGTGAGAGGTGTTATATTTAACACTTTGGAACTTAGAACTCATTCGATTGCCCATCAAAATTCAGCAGTTCCTTCACTATTTTGAAACGTGTTTCTCAATTTCTAAATTCTTAATTTTTTTCCAGCAGTTTTTTATATTACCCTAATTTCTGTCACCATCTCCTAGGTTCCTACACAAGTCCAGTTTTTTCAGAACTGTATGTTTAAGAATTGTTTAATTGATTAATTATGCACTTGCTTTGCTGAAGTTTTTGCATACCTCAAAATTAAAAATAATGGTAAGAAAAAAGAAGTTTAAGCTTTCCTTACTATCAGTTTATTTGGTAATGCGAGACTGAGGATTTACAATTCCATGGCCTAAGAAGGATCCAATATGACATTCTTTATTAATTCTAATATTAAGTGAAAAAAAATGTGGTTTTTAATTTTCTTATCTTTTAACATGGGCTCTAATATTATTAATGTTAAATATTTTTTAAAATAATGTTAAAAAATAATTTGTTATTTTTATTTTTATCAAAATGATATCTGTACACAGCTTAAAAAGTCAGAGAGTACATCCAAGCTTACAACTAAAGACAGGTCTCCACTTCACACACCCCTCTTTTCCTCATCTTGCTACACAGAGGTAGTTGCTTTCAACTCAATTCTTTAATGCTCTTTCTGGATCCATAATTTCAGAACTCATCTATTGACTTCCTAATACAGAAGATAAGTATATTGATTTATTACACTCCTCAGATATGTGTGTATATACACATCTACACACCTTCCATTCCTCCATGCATCCAACATAGTTACGATATATTTTTAAATTAAATGAAGAGTCAGTGTTTATATTTTTATGACCATGTTATATGATTAACATTTCATTCTGTGAGAATCTTTTCTTTTTCTGAAGGGGATAATTTCTCATTTTTGCATTTGCTTACTTTTTTTGTATTCATACTTAATTCAGTTCTAAACTTGCTAAGAAAAAGTTAGAATTTCTCTCAATGTAGTTAAACAGGCTGGGACTGGTTGTACCCTAGACCTGCTGCATAGATGTTGTGGGATTTTCCTTGAACATCAAATTGAAAGTTCCCTTAGCCTCTTTTTTGTGTTGATTCTGCTGTTTTATGGGTTCTGTCTCCTGCCTCCCCTTCCTCCTCTTCCTCTTCCTTTTTCTTCTTAGTTTACCCCATTATTTTCTTAATGAGCTTCCTCTAAAGGTGTTTTAGAGGTGATTTTTTTTTTTTTACTTTTTACATTCAAAAAAGTAATTCTAATTCAACTTTCATCTTCTATTGTCACTTGGCTAATCCTAATAATCTATGCTATTATTTACTTATCTTAGAATTTTGATAGCAATCTTCCATAGTCTTCTTAGGATCTTTTCTCAAACCCTGATATTCTACAATTTCATAGTGATGTGCCTAGTGTGGTTTCCTTTTCACTTAATTTGCTGAGACCTCAGTGGATATTTTTCAATCTAAAAAATCAAGTCCTTCAGTTGTGGAAAATCTTATCGTATATCTCTTTGATATTTTTCTCCACTTTGTTTTCACTAGTCTTTCTTCCTTCCTTCCTAACTCCATGAGAATATTATTTGTTTTCCAGCTCCTAGCCTTTGGCTCTCCAGATTTGCCTTTGTTTCTGTTCATTTCTGTTTCCTCTAGACTCCTAACTCTTGTCAAGCATTTGAGCTTCCAAATACATTTTCAATAATTTCAGACAAGGTAAAGTTGATTTCTATTCTTGCAACCAAGGCAAGAGCTCTAAATGATGCACCAAACAGTGGTACAGTAAACAGATATATTAAGTTTATATGTGTGTGTGTGTGAGTGTGTATATATACATACACACACGCATCATACTTAAAATAATTCCTGTGTTGTCTTTTTGTCTTTCCTTATTGACAGAATATATATATAATTAATCAATTATAAATATAATTAATAATAATTAATTAGTAATAATAATACATAAGGTCATTCGTCACTTAATCATGGGGATACATTCTGAGAAATGCACCGTTAGGCAATTTTGTCATTGTGCAAACATCACAGGATATACTTACACAAACCTAGATGGTATAGCCTACTACACACCTAGGCTATATGGTACTAATCTTACGGGACCACCATCATATACGCAGTCTGTCATTGACCAAAACATTGTTATGTGGCACATGAGTGTATTATATACATAATTCTGTCAATAAGGAAAAACAATGTAAGAATAATTCTAAGTATAATTTAAAGTTAAAAATGCATCATAGCATTTTGATTATGCTTATAGCAACAGATACAAAAATAAACTGCCTTAAAACCAGAGTTTTAATCATACATATAGAAAAATATTAAATAGAAATAGAAATGAAACCAAAGTAACTGGGCTTAGAACTTCATTCTACTTTAGAAGATTTATTTGCTTTGGAAGGGAACTTTTGTTTTAATTTTAAAATGTTTTCTATTGTGCTCAATAATAAATACTTTCATTTTTATCAATCCAGTGTTAAAATCAATTATTTACCATGATTACGTACTGGGTTACAATGGAGATTAACTACTTTTCAGACATATAGTATGCTGCTTTTCCCTACAAGTATGGAAATAAGCAATAGTATATTCCAAATTCATCCCAGAGACTATTTTAAACTTCTCATTTAAAAATATAGCCTTTATAGTCCATGTCTTAGTATAAACAAAATTATGTTTAGTTTTATTGAAGATGCTTTATTGTTTAATGATACTGCTACGCAAAAATGTTCTATTATGCCATCGGTAAAAACATTACCTTATGTTGTGTAATTGTCATCAACTATACATCGTAAAATACAAATATATTTTCTCACTTTTACTAATTGAAATTACTCTGCACAGCTGAAGTTAGACTAAGATGTCTATTCTGCTGAAGATATGGAAACATAAAAATAAAACATTTAATTCCTTTAATGGCTTATTTTATACTTTCTTTGCCTATATCAGAAACCTATGTGGCAATGGACAGTACGATAAGAGACTATTAGTTTTTTAATATTCCATTTTTTCCATCTAAGGGCAACTAGAATGATTCCTGTGATTGAGCTTTACTTGTCCCAAATTAATTTCAATATTCTTAATAAACTAAAAAATTTTTTGTTTCAGTGTTTGCTTAATTATAGTGGAAATTATTAAAATTTACTTTAAGAGGACATTACATTATACTGTATTGGATATCAGCAGGAATCATGGAGTAAGGAACTCAAAAAATCCTCTCTACCATAAATGCAATGAGAACAGCAGAAAAATTGTCAAAATCAACTTTTTCAGAACTCTTGAAACTAACCAAAGGCTATCAAAAACCAAGGAGTGTTTAATCAAAAAACCTAGTTGAATCTTGCCAAGAACAGTGAGCATTATAGCATTTTAATCTGGCCGATTTCCATCTCTCTCTCCTCTGGGGTAGACTTGAAACCCAATAGCTTAGGAGCCATTGGAGGGCAGAACATGGTTGTAGAGCCTCTAGTGCCCCGTTCTCAATGAATTATAACTATTTGACCTATCTGGAAATTCCCTGGAAAGCTCCAATTGCAATGCTTGTCTTTATTTGATCGAACTGAGAGCTCTCACAGTAGAAACAGCCTTTTCCTAAAGAGCATTTGTAAAAACCAATCAGCAGCAATTGTTTAACATTACAGATGTCTGAGATGACTAAAACAGTTGGGGCAAAGAAGAAAAAGAAAAGAAAAAGAAGAAAATGTTTATTAAAAACAATTAAAAGGAAAAAGCTGGAGAATAAGACGTCTATAGGGGAAGTCTAAAAGCTCTAACATTCCTGTGAATCTAGAAGGCCATATGCATGCAAAGGGGTATGCAAGCATGAGTATGACAGTGTATACACCCAGAAATGACTTGAGATGGCACTATATTCTCATTTCTAGCTGTTCTTGATGTTCTGCACAAGTAAGAACTGAAGAATAAGGCAGAGTTTTAAACAGTCTGCCTGAGCACTAAAGGCATGCTCCAACATACACACAGAGATTCTTCACAAAGAATGGGAGACTTATCACATCCAGGCATTTAAGGAAATCTCTTTCTATTTATTACCTTACTACTAAGCTAACTGAGCAACAACTGTGGTGGCTACACACAACCTAAAACACACACTTTATAGAATTGGTTCAGGAAAGTCACTAAACAAACAAAAACCTATAACAACAAACTCAGAGAAGTAAGAGAACCTGATTTCTAGAGTTACCACATTATAATATTCAAAATTTCCAATCTTCTATAAAAAATAAAAAGAGCACAAAGAACAAGAATGTATGGCCCATTCAAAGGGAAAAATTAATTAACAGAAATCATCCCCAAGGAGGCTCAGGTATTGGACTTACTAGAGAAACACTTTGAATTGACTGCCTTAATGTGTTCCAGATGCTAAAAGAAACCATTGACAGAAACTAAAGGAAACCAGAAGAATGATGTCTCACCAAGAAGAGAATATCAATAAAGAGGGAGAAATCATAAAAAGGAAACAAATACAAATTATGGAGCTGAAAAGCACAATAAATAAAAGCACATTCACTAGAATGTTTCAACAGCATATTTGAGCAGGCAGAAGAAAGTGTCAATGAATCCAAAGCTAGATCAATTGAGATTATACAGTTTGAGAAACAGAAAGAAGAAAGAATGAAGAAAAATGAACTGAGCCTAAGAGGTCTGTAGAATACCATCAAGCATACCAAGATATGCATAACAGAAGTCCCAAATGAAAAGAGAAAGAAAAAGGGACAGAAAGAATATTTGAAGAAATAATGGTGGAAATTTTTAAAAGATTCATAAACAATAATCTACACATCCAAGAAATTCAACAAATCCCAAGTACGGTAAACATAAAAAGATCCTCACCTACACACATCACAAACTAATGAAAGCGAGAAAAAGAGATAATCTTGAAAACAGCAAGAAAGAAAGTATTCATCATGTACAAGGGATCCTCAATAACTTTAATAGTTGATTTCTCATCAGAAACCACTGAGATCAGAAGACAGTGGGATGACATATTCAAAATGCCGACACATAAAAAAAAAAATGTCAACCAAGGATTCTATATGCAGAAAAGTATCCTTCGAAAATACAGGAGAATTTAAAAACGTCCTGAGATAAACAAAACTGAGAGAATTTGCCACCTCCACTACAACAAATGCTAAAGAAATGACTTTAGCTGAAATGAAAGGACATTTCAGTCCTTTAGGCTGAAATGAAAGGACACTGGGCAGTAACAAGAATCTTCATAAAGAAAAATGCACACCAGGAAATATAACTACATATATAAATATAAAAGACAATATTAATGTAATTTTTGTTTGTAATGTTTTCCTTCTGGTATCTGATTTAAGAAAACTTCATAAACAGATAACTATAAATTAGTGTCAATGGACACACAGTATATAAAGATGTAATTCATATGACAACAATAACACAAAAGAGGGGAATGGAGCTATGTGGGAGCAACGCATTTGTATACTATTGAAATTAAGCTGGTATTTATCAAAACTAGATTGCCATAATTTAAGATGTTAATTTTAGTTCCCAAGCCAACCACTAAGAAAATAACTCAAAATATATAGTAAAAGATATGACAAGGAAATTAAAATGGTATACTAGAAATATCTATTTAACAAAAAAGAAGGTAATAAAGGAGGAATAGGGGAACAAAAAATACATAAGATATACACAAAAAATAGCAAAATGGCAGAGGTAGATCCTAACTTATTAGTAATCACATTTAATGTAAATGAATTAAACTCTCAAATCAGATGGCAGATATTAGCAGAATGGATTAAAAAAAAAAATCCAAGTTCTAAGTATAGTCTATCTATAAGAAACACACTTTAAATAAAAAAAGTAGAAAATAAAATGATAAAAAAGGGGGCCGGCCTGGTGGCACAAGCGGTTAGGTGCGTGCGCTCCGCTGCGGCGGCCCTGGGGTTCGCCGGTTTGGATCCCGGGTGTGCACCAACGCACCACTCATTAAGCCATGCTGTGGCGGCGTCCCATATAAAGTGGAGGAAGATGGGCACGGATGTTAGCCCAGGGCCAGTCTTCCTCAGCAAAAAAGAGGAGGATTGGCATTGGATGTTAGCTCAGGGCTGGTCCTTCTCACAAAAATAAATAAATAAATAAAATGATAAAAAAGATGTACCATGTAAACAGTAACCAAAGAGAGCTGAAGTGGCTACACTAGTGAAAAAAAAAGAGAGAGAGAGAGAGACTTGTCAAAAATTGTTACTAGAGACAAATAAGAACATTTTATATTCGAGAAATGGTCAATTTATCAAGAAGATATAACAAGTATAAACAAATCTGAAATGAAAAACAAAAGCTATAAATACATGAAGCAAAAAATGACAAAACTGAAGAGAGATATAGACAATTCAACAATAATAAACATTTTAATACCCTACTTTAAATAATGGATTAAACAACTATACAGAAGATTAGAATGAAATAGAAGACTGGAAAACACTATAAAACAAATAGACCTAGCAGACAACTAAAACGCTATCATCAACTGCAGCAGAATATACATTCTTCTCAAGTGCACATGAAACATTTTCCTGAATAGACTATATGCTAGGCCAGAAAACAAACCTCAATAAATTTAAAGGATTGAAATATTTAAAAGTATTTTCTCTGAGTGCAATGGAATGAAATTAGAAATCAATAACAGAAACTTGAAAAATTCACAAATATGTGAAAATTAAAGAACACATTACTAAATAACTAATGTGTTAAATAAGAAATCACAGTGAAATTTAAAAATATTTTGAGATGAATAAAAACAAAAACATAATGTATCAAAACTTACGGATGCAGTGAAAGCAGTGCCTAGAGAGAAATTTACAGCTGTGAACTCCTATATTGATTCTTATATTAAACTCCTATATTAAAATAAAGATCTCAGTCAATAACTTAACCTTCCACCTTAAGTAGCTAGAAAAATAAGAGTAAACTAAGCCAAAAGCAAGCAGAAGGAAGAAAATAATGAAGATCTGACCAGATATAAATGAAAATGAATATAGAAAAACAATAGAGAAAATCAACGGGATCAAATGTTGATTCTTTGAAAAGTTCAGGAACACTAACAAACCATTAGCTATATTGACCAGAAGAAAAAAAAAGAGGACAACTTATTAAAATCAGAAATAAAAGAGAGGCTATTACTACCAAACTTACAGAATTAAAAAGATTATAAGGGCATTTGTTATATGCCAACAAATGACATAGCCTACATAAAATGAACAAATTCCTAAAAAAGACACAAAGTGCCAAAACTAACTCAATTAGAAACAGGAAATCTGAAAAAACCTGTAAGAAGGAAAGAGATTGAATCAGTAATTTTAAAAAATCCCCAAAATGATAGCCCAGGACCACATGGCTTCACTTGTGAATTCTATTAATTGTTTAAAGAATTATCACCAATTTTTCACAAACTCTTCAAAAAACCATAGAGAAAGAAACAATTCTCAACTTATTTTATGAGGCAAATATTACTTGATATCAAAACCAGACAGACATCACCAAAAAAAAAAAAAAGAAAGAAAAAGAAAAACTACAGACCAATATCCCTTACTAATATAGACACAAATATTCTCGACTAAATACTAGCAAACCAAATCCAGGAACATATAAAAGGATTATACATTATGACCAAGTGGTATTTATCCTAGGAATGTGAGATTTGTTCTACATATGAAAATCAATCAATGCAATATACAGTATTAATAGAATAATTACATAATCTCAACAATGCAGGAAGAGCATTTAACAAAATCCAGACCCTTTTCACGTTAAAAACACTCAAAAAATTTGGACTAAAAAGGAAAGTTCTCAACCTGATAAAGGACATCTAGAAAAATCCACAACTAACATCGTACTTAATGGTGACAGACTAATACTTTCCCCTTAATATTAAGACTATCCAACATTGTACTAGAGGTTCTAGCCAGGACAATTAGTCCAGAAAAGGAAACAAAACTCATCCATATTAGAAAGAAGATGTAAAACTCTACCAGATGACATAGCCTTGTATATAGAAAATTCTAAAAATTATACCAAAAAAAAAAAAACCTATTCGAGTTAATAAACAAGTTCAGCAGGATACAGAAATAAGTAGCATTTCTAAACACTAGCAATGACCAATCTGGAAATGAAATTTCCATTTGGAATGAAACAATTCCATTTACAAAACTCCATTTACAAAACAGCACCAAAAAGAGTAAAACAGATAGAAATAAATTTTACACAACAAGCGCACAACTGTAAACTAAAAGAAATTTAAAATACCTAAATATGTAGAAAGAGCCCAGGTTCATGGATTAGAAGATTTAATATTTTTAAAATGACAATAATCCCCAAATTGACCTACAGATTCAAGGCAATCTCTATCAAAATTCCAGCTGACTTTTTTGTTTCAGAAATTGAAAAACTGATCCCAAAATTCTTATGAAAATTCAAGGGACCCAGAATGACAAATGAAGTTGGACCACTACTTAACATAACATATAAACAATAACATACATGGATTAAATACATAAATACAAGAACTGAAACTATAAAACTCTTAGAAGAAAACAGACTTAAATCTTTGTGACCTTGAACTAACCATGGGTTTCTTAGATATGACACCAAAAACACAAGCAACAAAAGAAAAAAATAGAAAAATTGGACATAAAAAAAAAATTTGTGCTTGAAAGGACAGCATTAAGAAAGTGAAAAGACAAATCACAGAATGGGAGAAAATATATGCTAATCACATAGCTGATAAAGAACTTGTATTCAAATTATATAAATAATTCTTATAACTCAACAATAAAAAGAACCCAATTAGAAGTGAACAAAGAATTTGAACAGACATTTCTCTAAAAAAGATATACAAATAGCCAATAAGCATGTGAAACATACTCAACATTATTATCCATCAGGGAAATTTTGTTGAGTCGTATCAGTTCTTTATAAATTCTGGATAGATTTCAATTAAATGTGAAAAACACATTTTAAATCACAAAGATTAAGTAATGTTAACTGCATACCACAAAAGGGCAGTAGTTCTTAAATTTAATTGCGCCTATGAACTATGTAGGGGGCTTGTGAAAAATACATATCCTTAAATTTTAGTAACAGACATCAGAGTATAGGATAGAAAGGGTAACAAGAAAAAAGGAAGAAAGAGGAAAAATATTTTTATTTCCAGTAAGTAATTTTTCCTTATTTAGCACATATTGCAATGAAGATCACTTTGTCCAACACTGTTAATAAAATATACCAGAATATGTTTTAAAATATTATTCTACATCCGAAGTCCTTTAAGTCAATTAAAATGATTCCTATAAATATCATACATTTATTAAATGGTTCAAACATTTATTGAGCATCTTTTAAATCTAAGACTCTATGTTTAATTCTATCCGTAAACAAGACACCTAGAGAGACTAAGTCTTAATTATTTTTAATTATCTAAGATGTCACAAATTAAAGTAAAATATGTTTTATTAATATTTGGTCTTATATTGGTAAAATATAAACAATTCAATTGGCAAGTCTATAGAAGGTTTCTATGCTCAAAACACTGTATTTACTCTTCTAACGAAAAAATGGCTACATAGGGGCCAGCCCAGTGGTGTAGCTGTTAAGGTTGCGTGCTCTGCTTCAGCATCCCAGGGTTCACAGGTTCGGATCCCACGCAGGGACCGACGCACTGCTTATCAAGCCATGCTCTGGCAGCATCCCAAATAAAGTAGAGGAAGACGGGCACGGATGTTAGCCCAGGGCCAATCTTCCTCAGCAAAAAAAAGAGAAGGATTGGCAACAGATGTTAGCTCAGGGCTAATCTTCTTCTTCTTCAAAAAAAAGGCTACATAAATTGAAACTCATCCAGTCATTAAAAAGAAAACAGTGAATTCATCATACCAGTATCTGTTTTTAATATGGTCACAAATTATTTTACACAAATACACACGATCTTTAAAACTAGGCATGGAATCATGCCATCTCAATTGTTAATTTTTAGATGGTAACTGAGAAGGGAGCAGTATTATAAGAAAGTGATAGTATTGAAGAGGGATTTTTATTCCCCTTTCTACATATTTTTCAATTTGGATTTTTGTAACGTGCATGATTGATTGATTGATTGATTTAGAAGCGTGATTAAAAAACAGAGTATGGCTTTCTTTCCTCTGTAATGAAGAATCATGGAGAGTCTGTAGGGTGACAAGCATCATAATTACAGCTGTGGTCTATTTTTCTCCTGGTGAGCTACATAGGATAGATTGGCGGGGGGTAGGGGGGGTGGGGGGGTGGGGACAACACACTGAACAAAACAATCCAGGTTAATTGTCTCGATCCAGGGACCAATAGTGAGACTGTAATGAACTGGATGCATATGTGCCATAGATGGATTTTAATTCATCATTGTTACTAAATTGATGTATAAGAGGAGGGGAAAATAGATTTGAACACAACCATGCTTTTAATTGTGAATGACTGGGAAGATCATGCTAATGATAATCAAAAAACAAACAAGGAAGAAAAAATTAGAAATCTTGGTTTTTAA
Source organism: Diceros bicornis minor (assembly GCF_020826845.1). Classification (NCBI taxonomy): domain Eukaryota; kingdom Metazoa; phylum Chordata; class Mammalia; order Perissodactyla; family Rhinocerotidae; genus Diceros; species Diceros bicornis. The sequence goes on along the minus strand of NC_080740.1, from coordinate 79,593,537 downwards.
GATCATGTATGTGTGTGCAATATGTGGGAGAGAGAGAGAAAGAGGCAGGACATTTTTGATTGGCTTGTAAGATTTCAAGAGAAAGAATAGGAAAAAAAAGAGAAAAGTTTAACTTTAGGACAATGAGTGCCTATATATCATTTGTTAACCTGAGTTCTCTGTGGTAAATTTAGACATTAAGATATAAAGAATTCACACCTAAACAGATACATAGTCTGTGGCAACTCTTGATTTTATGGTATACTTGCATTTATATGTTTCTTTTACACACTGAGTTATAATGGAAAATGAAAGAAATACACACTAATTTACCCACATATTCTCACATGCTCACATAGCTTTGTGTAGAAGGAACAGTTTGTAATAAAATTGACATCTCTAAAGTCATGAAGAGTTTTCTCCTTCCAACTGAATTTATATGCATAGAGTTGATATTTCAGATGTTATTTTTATGATGAGATAGTCTTTTGGGACTTCAACTACTGGGGATAAAAGGAGTGTGATGTTGATAGAATTCAAAATGCTGTTTGAAGAGGCATGCAAAAGTGGATCTCTCTTATTACCTTCAGAAAAATTGTGGAAAATAGCAATCTTATGTCAATTATATAAAATATACTTATTTTTATATTTTCAGCACAGGGTTTTGAAATTTTAACAAGATTTATATGTAAATGATAAGTTATCATGATATGATTTTAATAGCACCAACACATCAGAAAAAGATAATTACCATCTTACACTTTCAACCATCCTTGGAAAATTTAAAATATGCAGTTGGGCTTAGGCATTTGGTAGTTGTCTAATATAGAACATATTTAAATATAAATGCTTTCTAAATAGAAATCATTGACAGTTAAATATGCAATGATTCACAAATAAGTATTCTGGCCTCCAAAACCCCACTATACACGTGTGTATCAACATCTATCTTCAGTCATAAAAATATAGGAATTGATTTAAATACATTTAGCAAATGGCAACAATGCATTAAGCTAAGTTTAATAATAAATATGCAAATCACACAATACCTAGGGGTTAAAAAGAGCACATACATGTAATTTTAACACAAATTTCGCTACCCTCTTAGTAATGTATCTACAATAATCTTCAGTCCCACGCTAGTCTCCACAGTAACCACATATACTTTTGTAAGTCCAGTTCATCTTAACATTGGCTAATGAAGAAATGGCCAATATCTCTCAGCCAAAGTGAACAAAATATTAGGAAAACATTAAGTAAGATATAATTGTAAAAGATTTCCTGGGGATCTAGGCATACAATTCTGTCCTTTGCCTTAGTAAAAGACTACATTCATTCAACAAATGCTTATCAAGTTTCCTCTGGAATACCAGGAGAGGACAGGAAAGGTTACTGCTCTGCATACACCTTGTTCTAATCAGTGGGATATAAATAAAGTAATGAAAACAGACAAGATACTTTCATGTAAGCATAATTACTATGAAGAAAAAGATTGTGTGTATGTGCGTGTGCGCGCGCGCACATGCAGACATGGGACAGAGGGGATGATTTGAGTTTTCATCTAATGTCAAAAAGTAGGGAGCCATGTAAAGATGGGGTGGAGGAGCAACGTTCATGGAGGGAATAGTCTGTGTAATGCCTTGAGATTGGAAAGAGCTTGGTATGGTTGAGGAGAGAAAGGACAGTGTTCACGGAACACAATGAGAAAGGCAAAGAGTGGAAAGAGGGGAGATAGGAGAGGTACACATGTCTCAACTCCTCTTTATAGTTTGAAATTACTAATATTGTTGAATCCTATGATTATCACAGGAATATATAGTTAATAATCTCAGGAAAATTTTTTACAATTTTGTGAATACAACAGCAAAGCTTCTAAATCTTCCCACAGCTACTCAATCGTTGAAATACAAACACAATTTTATGAAAGTAAGGTAATAATGTACACAAATTGGAACTCTCTCCTAACGTGTAGTGACTCAAAAGTAATTTTAGTGCTGGCAGATTTATTTTTCCAAGTTAATCCTTGATTCTATTGCAGTCAATAATTGGTTAGATTGCACTAACTCTATCATGAACTTTACTGTAAGAACCTGCCCAAACAGTACTTCTCATTACCAGAGTTCCTTTATCATTGTTGTTATTTAAAATGTTTGGTTAAATTTCTTATTCTAGATTTTCTACTAAGAACATCCGGAGTAAGAGTTGGATGGTATGCTTTCTCCTTTTCCAGCTCACTTTTCTCTCTTTCATCAGATGATAGAGCATGTTCCAGTCCCAGGATGAAAACATGGAAAAGCCAAGGTTGGGCTTTTATTCTAAAATTTTAAGCTTAGAAAAAGTAAAAGAGGTTGTGGAGTCAACTGATGAAGTTCACAGTAGACTTGAGAGCTATACAGATAACTGCCTGGGCTAGGTGTAGCCCAGATTGTGTGAGATAACCATCTGCAACAATCAATGAAGCAAAGTAAAACCTCAAAGGTTAAAGCATTCTGAAACAGCTTCAAAGAAAATCAATCTTCCTTTTCTCACACACTTTACCTCCTCTATCCCCCACACACTTCTCAACTTACTTGCAAGATTATATTTGAGTCAATGTTACTCACATTTTTAAAATCACTAAAGGCTGTCTCTTCAATTGCTGTTGCACACATGAAAAGTAACAACCCCTAAAAGTTAACTCAATACAAACAAATCATTGCCTAAACATGTCCACTCAGTGTTCCCCTCTGTGACATTCTCATCTTGAATGTACTTGTGATACAGTGAGATTTCCATTATGTGATAAAACAACACATTTGATATTATGATTCATGATATATGTCATGCTATTCAGCCAGGTACTGGGTACCAAGGGAGGGAGAGAGAGCTTAGAGAAATAATTTTATATAAATTCATGCCGATTTTAAGTCTATACTTTCCAACCTTTCAAAACTCTTTTCTGGGGTATAAAACAAAAGCAATGTAATAATTTTTTGATGCTTAAATGAAGTTACATACACACACAAATGTATACAAATGAAATTTTAAATAGTGCAATATATGTACCTATTACAGAATACTTCATTAATAACTTTAATGAATACAATCAGTTATAAAATATAATAGTTTTTTTAGGTATTTTAAAAGCAAAGGCTCATGATAAAGTGTAAAGGGAAATCTCCATGAAACATGGAGATGAGAAATTATATAACTGGTAACAGAAGATAGACAAACTATTTGACCGAAGCAGCAGCTTTATGCAAATTGATTGTATTTGTTCTTGCCAGATCTGAGGCCTTTTTCTCACTCTACCTCCATTTGAACAGTCTTCTTGAAGCTCTCCTTTCTCTGCGTCAGGGACTGCCCAGGCCTCCTTGTTCTTTTCTAAGCATACATCTCATCTCCCATGCTCCCTACCCTCCATCCCCACCCCCATCTCTCTTTCTTTTATTAGATTTTCTTCAATTCACTGGATTCCAGAAGTCTCCAACAATCTTGCTTGGTCATCTTCCTTTTTTACATCAAATCATTTTCTCAGAGATTCGCTACAGAGTCAGAGTCTTCTACTATTACCTTGAAGTTTCAATACACAAAAAGTCTGCCATCTACAATAATTGACAGATCATCTCTGCTTCAATGCATTTATTCAAACAGAGTTCATAATCCATGTCAAGCAAAATTAACTAACACTGGTACCTATTCCTAACTTTCCTCTCTACAGACATTTTCTTAATCTACCAAACTCAAGAATTGGATATGATTTCTTACTCTCTTCCTCATCACAATTAGTATTTAACATTTATTAATTTTACTTTGAAATGTAACAATTTTCAGTTCTAATATAATATTAATCCAGGCATTTATCATTTTCTGATTCACCTTATCCTTTCTATTCTGGTTTACCAATTGCTAATCTTTGGTAAATGTGCATTTTTCTCTGATCATGACTCTGTGATGCTTCAAAGAAGTCTCCAGCACCAGGTCACACAAACTTGAGGGTCAGGCATCAGGACTGAGTATTAGGAGCAGGTTAAAATAGTTATCATGAGTCTGAGATCACCATGTTAACCTCAAACTGATAACTGAAGCAAGATTCCAATTTTGAACATGTGATCTAGTTTGGTATTCAAATATCCAAGAGAGTTATGGGGGACAGGCAAGACTAATAATTAATTTTAGGGGCAGTAATATATCTTTCTCCCTGCTCTCTCCCTCTCACACGCATGGGTATGTGTGCACACAATTTTTCTCTGTAACTCTTCCCCCTATTTCTGATACAGCTGAATCTTCCAAAAGATAGCTTCCATTTACAAGTCCTTATTATGTACCTATATTCGATTTAGGAAAGGAACTAAACTCTTTCCATTCACAAGAGTATGATTAATAGTGTTTCGATAAGTGAGTTGGAAACAGAGGCACAAAGCGAAAGAGAGGTCAAATTATTTATTAAATATCTCAAAGTAGGTCAGTAACAGAGTACCAACTAGAATATATATCACAGGGAAATAAAAGAAGGTGTGTGACAAGGCATTTAAAAAAATAGGATAGATCAATATTAAAAGTCTGTCTCATGTGGGTCAGAATTCCCAAACTCTACAAGATTTTAAGATGAATTTATATTGACAGTTAACAAATTATGTTCCAAGTAGCCTGCTGGAACTGCCAAGTAGGGAAGGGTTGAGGCCAGAGGGGAAAGGGTGAGAAGGAACTCCAGGCTCCCACCCTATCCTCAAAATCGCTGTAATTTTTATTTATTTTATATGTTGAGTTTCTTGTGAAAATTAAATTGAAGGGAAATAAATTCCATTTCTTTAAAAAGAAAAGATTGATAATCAATGATTTCAATGGCTGGGAACTTTTATAGAAGTAGTTTCTGAATAATGTTTAAAATTGGACAAGAAGTTTCTAAGATTTAGTTTGAACTCTAGCCCTCCAAAATTTATGTTGTTGCCTTCTCATAACTCCAATGAATTTACCCATAAATTTTTAAAAATGTAATGAAATGTCAGAAGGTATTTGAAGAAAGCACTTCATTTTTGCCATAAAATTCCTAATGGATGCCTAATTCTGATCCCTATATCAAGAATCAGTGAACACTGGTAGATGACCTTAGATGAAGGGTACAAAATGACCTCTTTGTAAGATAGGAAAGCCTTTGAAAATATTCTCCTATTTACTTAATGACAAAACCAAAATTTGCAACATGTCAAGTTTGACTCAGATGCATCCCTAAGCCAATTTAAGGAAAACTGTAACATGAAGCAAAAATTGTCTGCAATGCTCCCAGCCTGTGCTTCTACACATATGTCCCTTTCTACGATGGGTACTTTGGTGAATCTTAATGTCTTCATGGGCCTTTTTCCTTTACACCTGCCACCTCCATACCTTAGCATCAAAATTTGCATTCAGTCTTGTGTTTTAATCAATATTTACAATAAAAAATTCATAAAATGACCAAGGATATGTTAAATTTCTTCACTTACCACGGATATCTGCATTTTTAATAACAAAGTATATGCTATAGAAATAAAAGGTCCTGGGCTTTTAAAAGTTAAATGAGACAATTTAAATGCTTCTATAAAGCTGGATATAAGACTATACAGAATGGAGAGGGGTGTGGAAAATCCAAAAGTTAGTGCCACTTTTAAGACACCAAGTCAAACAAATCACATCTTAAGTTCAAATACAGGGCATGGTTATATCCTATAACTGATGGAATGATTCTCACGGTCCCCAACATACCATGCTTCTTCCAATGAAAACACTTAGGTTATACTAAAAACCCTTCCAGGATATTCCTTAATATAGCTCAAGGAAATAATAACAACAACAACAACAAATACTGATGACAATTTTATCAAGAGTTTATAACGTGCCAGAACCTGTCAGATGCTTTTCGTGCAATATGACACTTATTCCTCTCAAACAGCCCACAACACAATGTGCTTTCATTGTCCCTTGTTATGGACAAGGAAATAAGGCCCAGGGAAATCAAACATCTAGTCTCTGGTCTCAAGTTAGTATATGAGAGAAGTAGAATTTAAACCTAGATCTCTTTGACACCAAATTACTCGGAAATTTACTCTCAAGTCCCATTTCTGTCCTGATGATTTCTCTGATCACTTGGAATGCTTCACCCTCTCTGAATTCCTGCACTGTGTTCTGTCTCTGTCAGTCACTAATCTGAATTTTAACCTCTCTCACACCGATATCTTGCCTTCTCACATAGATTTTTCTGCTTCTGAAAGACAACGTGCATAGATAAACAGCAATCTGAAAACTTACTAGTGACTTAAAAACACCACCTATCTTCTCTATTAGCAATAATTTCTGGCTTTTCAATTTAGTATGCAAATCATACTTATAAAGATTTATACTTATTTCTATGTTTTGCATGGTTTCATACTTCAACGATTATTTGTATTTAATTCAATGATTAAATTGTTTGAATGTACATAAACAGGACTTCTATACAACAGTTTTCCCATTCTGGAGTTCTTAATTTTATTCATCTATTGGTTGCCTGGGTGATGCCTAAAGTTCAGACACCTATCTGCTGATAAATGTTTTCTTTCATTATATTTGTCATGTTGCCTTTCTTCCTTTTATTCCACTCTCTTCTCCAGGAATATCAATTATTTATAAATTGGAATTTTACTCTTTTTATCTATAAACCTTTTCCCCACTATTTTTATCTTTTTCTTCTCTCCACAGTTTGAGAGAGATTCTCAACTTCATCATCCATAGACTTTCTGATTAGACTTTCTGTAGTACAGTCTGTTTCTTTCTTCCCCTAATATTTGGATAGAATATTCATTTCCTCATATTCACTTTTGAAATATCCAACTCCTAAGTCATCTATTTTTTGCCAATTCTTAATTTCACTTTTCATAGTTAACATTCATTGTAAAAAACATGTTTCTGTCCCTTGAATGTTATAGTCTTCATTTTTTGTTGAAAAAAATTCATAGGCTTAATGTTGTTGTCATTATTTTCCTTTTTAAAAATGTTTATTAGTCATGAACAAGAGGCCTAGTTTTACTGCCAAAAGAGGAGAGATGCTTCACTGTGCATAGGGACTCCTCCAATAATGTGTTCAGCTGCAGAGCTGTTTGATCATTTACTTTATCAGTCTTAGGACCCAACAGCCACTGGAGACTCTGTAGGGTCCTCGTATACAAGCAGACCTAAAGAGCAAAGTGTTGTCTCTGGATTTGACAAAACTGCTGGATTACTCTTTCTAGTTTTCTATTTAACGTGACATCAACTCCAGATAAATGGTTTGACTGTGTGGGACCCTCATTCTGGTGACACTGCTCAGTGGATCACAGAGGAACTTCACCACATCAAGATGCTTCCAACCAGTTCTCTGTTTCCAGTGACCATGTGTGCTCTTGGGGCACTCACTCAGCACATTGATCTAAAGTGCTTAAAGGACTTCTAAGGAGGGGGAATACACATCTATCCCAATTCTTTCTGGCCTCTAGATTTTACATCACCAAGTTAGTGAATATTTATAGGGTTCTGTCAAACCTCTAATGAAAGCCATTGACCCACACTCCTTTTGCCAATAGTTTGCTTCAGTCTGTCCCTGTATGTATGATGTATAACAAACGTTTATATTTAGTGTATGCCATGCATCCTTCACAAAATTACACAGCTGACATACATTTTCTTATTTTTGTTCCTTTGATTGTTTTAGTCAGGATTCAGTAGGACGACATTAAATTTTTATTACTCATAAATTCCATGGATATGGATTGAGAGGGCTTGGTAAAAGATCTGGTAATCTAGGTAAGCAGTTGGCATAAACTTCATGAAGGAAGTCTAATACAGAGGGAAAGAGTAATCCAATATGCATGCAGAGCATGGAAAGGGGCTGTTTTCAAGGAAAAACATTTGGAGATTCTATAAGCTGGAAAAACAAGTAATTAGCATCAGGATAGTCTGTAAGCAGTTAACAATGTCTTTGACGGAAACTAATGTATGGAAACAGGATTCAAGACTCTGAAGTTAGGAGGCCTAGAGAGTAGTGAGATCTAAGCAAAAGTGGCTTAAAATTGGGATCTAGTTACCACTGTTACAGGATACAGGTCACAACAAGTCAATTTTCCAGAATAGAACTAAGAATGACTTATTATAGAATTCTGACCTAAAGTACCTTAATTCTTTATAAGTAGGGTCACGATGACACTGATCATTTAGGGAGAGAGGATGACTTAGCTTGGGAAGAGGAGTGATATAGAGACAGATACTGATATTTTGCTATAATATTATCTTTTGTGATACTAGATTCCATGTGATAAGAATCACAAACAACTCACTGAAGAATAGTATTAAAAAGAAATTGAACTTTTCTCAGTTTATTCAATAATTCATTTCTCTTCTTCCAAATGCTGTAATGCTTCTCAGATATGATTTGTATTCTTTAAAAAGTACAGTTCTTCATTGCCCAAAGCTCTGCTGTTTACTTTTAGCATTTATATGACAAAAACTGAAATTTTATTAAGGAAATATTCTCTAGCACATAAGTGAAACTGAGTTGGCTATTCAACATGAACATAAGGGTTTTTTTCATGTTGCACCAATATACCAATTTTAATAATATGTTTACAAATGATTACATTTAGTTTATAATTTTTATTCATTTAGTAAGTACTTTTTGGGTACTTCTTGAAGGCACAATTCCATATTAGTTATCATGTATTGGATTATAAAATAATTAAAGATGTGATTGCTAGCCTCAAAAGGGCAACAATATAATATCACATATAGTAATTGAAGAGAAAAACTATAAATGAAGAACTACCATATAGATTGGCCTGTGAAGATTGGCAGTATAAATATATAAAATTGCTTATACATAAATGACCACAAATAAAAAATTAAATAATCTATCAAAACATTGCCTATTTTTTTATTGAGTTAACACTGGTTTTGAGTTAACAGTGGTTTATAACATTATATAAATTTCAGGTGTACATCATTATATTTTGATTTCTGTATAGAAATCAATCATCATGTTCATCACCCAAGTGATGTGCCCAGTCATCTCTTTCTCCCTCCTCCCTCCACCACTTCCCCTCTGGTAAACACGAATCTAATCTCTGTATCTATGTGATTGTTTGTTGTTGTTGTTGTTATTTTTATCTTCTATTTATGAGTGAGATCATACAGTATTTGACTTTCTCCATCTGACTTATTTCACTTAGCATAATGCCCTCAAGGTCCACCCATGTTGTCACAAATGGCAAGATTTCACCTTTTTTTATAGCTGAGTAGTATTCCACTGTATATACATACCACATCTTCTTTATCCGTAGATGGGCACTTAGGTTGTTTCCAAGTCTTGGCTATTGTGAATAATGCTACAATCAACATAGGGGTGCATATACGTTTATGCATTCATGTTTTCATGAATTAATAAATACCTAGCAGTGGAATAGCTGGATCGTATGGTAGTTCTATTCTTAATATTTTGAGGAATCTCCATATAAGTGTTTTCCATAGTGGCTGCACCAGTGTGCATTCCCACTAGCAGTGTATACGAGTTCCCTTTTCTCCACAGCCTCTCCAATACCTGTTGTTTCCTGTGTTGTTAATTATAGCCATTCTGACAGGCATGAGGTGATATCTCATTGTAGTTTTCATTTGTAATTCCCTAATATTAGTGATGTTGAATATCTTTTCATGTGCCTTTTGGCCATCTGTATATCTTCTTTGGAAAAATGTCTGTTCAGACCTTTTGCCCATTTTTTAATTGGATTGTTTGTTTTTTTGTTGTTGAGATGTATGAGTTCTTTATATATTTTGGATATTAATCCCTTATCAGATATATGGTTTGCAAATATCTTCTCCCAACTGTTAGGTTCTCTTTTTGTTTTGTTAATGGTTTCCTTTGCTGTGCAGAAGCTTTTTAGTGTGATGTAGTCCCATTTGTTGATTTTTTCTATTGTTTCCCTTGCCTGGTCAGACACGGCATTTGAAAATATGTTGCTAAGACCGATGTCAAACAGTGTACTGCTTATAAGTTCTCTTCTAGAAGTTTTATGGTTTCAGGTCTTACATTCATATGTATGAACTTTGTGTTAATTTTTGTGTATGGTGTAAGATAATGGTCCAATTTCATTCTTTTGCATATGGCTGTCCAGTGTTCCCAACACCATTTATTGAACAGACTCCTTTCTCCATTGTATGTTCTTGGCTTCCTTGTTGAAAATTAGCTGTCCATAGATGTGTGGGTTTATTTCTGGGCTCTCAATTCTGTTCCACTGATCAGTGTATCTGTTTTTGTGCCAGTACCATGCTGTTTTGATTTCTATTGCTTTGTAGCATACTTTGAAATCAGAGAGTGTGATACCTCCAGCTTTGTTCTTTTTTTCTCAGGATTTCTTTGGCTATTCGGGGTCTTTTGTTGTTCCATATAAATTTTAGGCTTCTTTGTTCTATTTCTGTGAAAAATGTTGCTGGAACTTTGATATGGATTGCATTGAATCTATAGATTGCTTTAGGAAGTATGGACATTTTAACTATGTTAATTCTTCCAATCCAAGAGCATGGAATATCTTCCATTTCTTTGTGTCTTCTTCAATTTCTTTCAACAATGTTTTATAGTTTTCAGTGTACAGGTTATTCACCTCTTTGGTTAAATTTATTCCTAGGTATTTTATTGTTTTTATTGCAATTGTAAATGGGATTGTATTCATTTTTTTTTTTTGAGGAAGATTGGCCTGAGCTAACATCTGTTACCAATCTTCCTCCTTTTTCCTTTTTTCTCCCCAAAGCTCCAGTAGGTAGTCGTACGTCATAGTGGTACATCCTTCCAGTTGCTTTATGTGGGATGCCACTTCAGCATGGCTTGATGAGTAGTGCATAGGTTCACACCCAGGATCTGAACCTGAGATCCCCAGGCCGCCAAAGCGAAGCACACAAACTTGACTGCTATGCCACCAGGCCAGCCCCTGGGATTATAGTCTTAATTTCTTTTTGTGCTACTTTGTTGTTATTGTATAGAAACGCAACTGATTTTTGTATGTTGATTTTGTACGCTGCAAGTTTACTATATTTGTTTATTATTTCTAAAAGTTTTTTGGTGGATTCTTTAGGGTTTTATATATATAAATCATGTCATTTGCAAAAAGTGACAGTTTCACTTCTTCCTTTCCAATTTGGATTCCTTTTATATCTTTTTCTTGCCTAATTGCTCTGGCTAGGACTTCTAATACTATGTTAAATAAGAGTGGCAAAAGTGGGCATCCTTGTCTGGTTCCTGTTCTAAAAGGGATAGTTTTCAGTTTTTCTCCACTGAGTATGATGTTGGCCGTGGGTTTGTCACACATGGGCCTTTATTATGTTGAGATACTTTCCTTCTTTATCCATTTTATTCAGTTTTTATCATAAATGGATGCTGTATCTTGTTAAATGCTTTCTGTGCATCTATTGAGATGCTCATGTGATTTTTCTTCTTCATTTTGTTAATATGGGGTATGACATTGATTGATTTGCACATGTTCTATCATCCCTGCATTCCTGGAATAAATTCCACTTGATCATGGTGTATGATCTTTTTACTGTATTGTTGTATTCAATTTGCTAGTATTTTGTTGAGGATTTTGCATCGATGTTTATCAGTGATATTGGCCTGTAATTTTCTTTTTTTTGTGTTGTCCTTGTCTGGTTTTGGAATCAGGGTAACGTTGGCCTCATAGAATGAGTTGGGAAGCTTCCCCTCCTCTTCAATTTTTTGAAATAGTTTGAGAAGAATAGGTATTAAGTCTTCTTTGACTGTTTAGTAGAACTCACGGGGGAATCTGTCTGGTCCTGGACTTTTATTTTTGGGGAGGTTTTTGACTACTGTTTCAATCCCCTTTCTGGTGATTGGTCTGTTCAAATTCTCTATTTCTTCTTGATTCAGCTTTAGAAGGTTGTATGAGTCTAAGAATTTATCCACTTCTTCTAGATTATGCAGTTTCTTGGCATATAGCGTTCATAGTATTCTCTTTAATCTTTTGTATTTCTGAGGTGTCTGTTGTAATTTCTCATTTGTTTCTGATTTTATTTGAGCATTCTTTCTTTTTTTCTTGGTGAGTCTAGCTAAAGGTTTGTCAATGTTGTTTATCTTTTCAAAGGACCAGCTCTTGGTTTCATTGATTTTTTCTATTTTTTTAATCTCTGTTTCATTTATTTCCACTCTGATTTTTATTATTTCCTTCCTTCTACAGATTTTGGGCTTTGTTTATTCTTCTTTTTCTAGTTCCTCTAGGTGCACTGTTAGATTGTATTTCAGATTTTTCTTGTTTGTTGAGGTAGGCCTGTATTGCTATAAACTTCCCTCTTAGAACTGCTTTTGTGGTATCCCATAAATTTTGGCATGTCATATTTTCATTTCACTTGTCTCCAGGTATTTTTTTATTTCTCCTTTGATTTCTTTGTTGACCCAATAGCTGTTCAGTAGCATTTTGTTTAATCTCCACATATTTATGGCTTTTCCAGTTTTCTTCCTGTAGTTGATTTCTGGTTTCATACTGTTGTGGTCAGAAAAGGTGCTTGGTATTATTTCAGTCTTCTTAAATTTACTGAGATTTGTTTTGTGGCCTAATATGTGACCTAGTCTCAGAATGTTCCATGTGCATTTGAAAAGAATGTGTATTCCTCAGTTTTTGGATGGAACGTTCTGTATATATCCATTAAGTCCATCTGGTCTGAGTCATTTAAGGCCAATGTTTCCTTATTGATCTTCTGTTTGGATGATCTATCCATTGATTTAAGTGGAGTGTTAAAGTCCCCTACTAATACTGTGTTACTGCCTGTTTCTCCTTTTATGTCTACTAATAATTGCTTTACATATTTAGGTGCTCCTATGTTGAGTGCATATATATTTACAAGTGTTATATCCTCTTGTTGTATTGTTCCCTTTATTATTATGCAGTGCCCTTCTTTGTCTCTTTTTACAGTTTTTGTTTTAAAGTATATTTTGTCTGATATAAGTATTGTTACTCCAGCTTTCTTTTCATTGCCATTTGCATGGAGTATCTTTTCCATCCCTTCACTTTCAGTTTGTGAGTGTCTTTAGGTCTGAAGTGTGTCTCTTGTATGCAGCATATATATGGGTCTCGTTTTTTTTTTTTCCATTCAGCCACCCTACGTCTTTCAATTGGAGCATTTAGTCCTTTGACATTTAAAGTAGCTATTGATAAATATGTACTTATTGCCATTTTGTTACTTTTCTCTGGGTGTTTTAGTAGTTCTTCTCTGTTCCTTTCTTCTTCACTTGCTCTCTTCCCTTGTGGTTTGATGGCTTTCTTTAGTATTATGTTTGGGTTCCTTTCTCATAATTTTTTGTGTATTTATTATAGGTTTCTGGATTGTGATTAGCGAGAGGTTCATATATAACAACCTACATAAACAGCGATCTATATTAAGTTGATGGTCTCTTAAGTTTGACCTCTTGCTAAAAGCTCTACTTTTTACTCCCCTCCTCCCACATTTTATGTTTTTGATATCATATTTAACCTCTTTTTTTATGTGTGTATCTATTAACTTCTTACCTTGGAAATAGATAATTTTAGTACTTTTGTCTTTTGCTCTTCATATTAGCTTCATAGTGGGTTGATCTGGTACCTTTACTGTGTATTTGCCTTTATCAGTGACTTTATTTTTATTTTTTTTGATAATTTTCTTATTCCTATTTGTGGTCTTTTCTTTTCCACTTAAATAAGTCCCTTGAGCATTTCTAGTGAGGCTGGTTTATTGATGATACACTCCTTTAGTTTTTGCTTGTCTGAAAAACTCTCTCTCCTTCCATTCTGAATGATAACCTTGCCAGGTAGAGTATTCTTGGCTGTAGGTTTTTTACTTTCAGCTCTTTAAATATATCATGCCACTCCTTTCTAGCCTGTAAGGTTTCTGCTGAGAAGTCAGCCTTATGGAGTTTCTGCTGAGAAGACAGACTTATGGAGTTTCCTTTGTATGTAACTTGTTGCCTTTCTCTTGCAGCTTTGTTTTTTTGTTTTTTGGGTTTTTTTTGAGGAAGATCAGCCCTGAGCTAACATCCATGCCAATCCTCCTCTTTTTGCTGAGGAAGACCAGCCCTAAGCTAACATCTATTGCCAATCCTCCTCCTTTTTTTTTCCCTTTTTCTCCCCAAAGCCCTAGTAGATAGCTATATGTCATAGTTGCACATCCTTTTAGTTGCTCTATGTGGGATGCCGCCTCAGCATGACCGGACAAGCAGTGCGTCAGTGCACGCCCGGGATCCGAACCCAGGCTGCCAGTAGCAGAGTGCACACACTTAACTGCTAAGCCAGGGGGCCGGCCCCTCTCTTGCAGCTTTTAGGAGTTTCTCTTTGTCTTTAGTTCTTGACATTTTAATTATAATGTGTTTTGGTGTGGGCTTCTTTGGATTCATCTTGTTTGGTGTTCTCTGTGCTTCCTGTACCTGGCTGTCTGTTTCCTTCCTTTGGTTAGGAAACTTATCAGCTATTACTTCTTCAAATAGATTCTCTGCCCCTTTGTCTCTCTCTTCTCCTTCTGGGACACCCATAATACGGATGTTAGTGTGTTTGACGTTGTCCCAGATGTCCCTTAGACTGTTCTCACATTTTTTTTTTATTCTTTTTCTTTTTTCTGTTCAGCTTGGGTGATTTCTTCTAGTCTTTCATCCAGCTTGCTTATCTGTTCTTCTGTATCATCTACTCTGTTATTGATTCCCTCTACTGAATTTTTCATTTACATCATTGTATTCTTCAGTTCTGATTGGTTCTTTTTTATATTTTTCCAATTCTTCTTCTCAATGTATTCATCCACTCTTCTCCCAAGATCAGTGAGCATCCTTATGACTATTAGTTTGTACTCTTTATCAGGTAGATTGTTTATCTCTGTTTCATTCAGTTCTTTTTCTGAGGACTTGTCCCTTATTTGGAACATATTCCTTTGTGTCCTCATTTTGCCTATATCTCTGTGCTTATATGTATTTTTTAGGTAAATCAGCTACATCTCCTGATCTTGGAGAAGCGGCCTTATATAAGAGATGCCTTATGAGGTCCAGCAATGTGCTTCCCTCTTGTTACCAGTTCTAAATGATCCAGGAGTGTCCTCTGTGTGGGCTAGGTGTGTCCTTCTGTTGTGGCAGGGCTGCTCTTACTTCAGGTGAATGGGAAGGCTAGGCTGTCCCCGTGGCTGGCTGGTTGTAAGGGTCAGTTGCATGCGGCTGCTATGGTCCCTTCAGTCACTTTATTGGGCGGGGGGGAGCCCCAACACAGTTGGCTGCAAGATCTAATAGCACATTCCTGCTGCAGTTTTTCTGTAAAGTGAGTAGGCCCCCAGCATGGCGTGTTGCTAGGCTCTGGAGCTCACAACTGCCATAGGCTGTTGTCAGCTCTCTCAGTATTGCAGTTGGGTGGGGCCAGCCTCAGGCATGGCAGCACAAAATTGTTTCAGCATTGGAAGGTAGGGCAGATCCCCTACATGGCTTAACACTGCTCCCAGCTGTGAAGCACTGCAGGTAGAATGTGGCTTTTTTCCTCTCCAGAAAGGTATACCTCTTCCACCTTGGTCAGCACTGTCCCCTGTTGTGGAGGTTCTTTTTATCCAGTTTCCACTTCTCTCTCAGGGATAATTGTTCCAAGGGTAAGTGTAAATTTGTTGTGTCCATGGCAAAAGGTGTGTTCGGAGTCCTCCTACACTGCCATATTCCCAGCAATCTCTCTTCACTGCCTATTAAGCAAAGTAGAATATAGAGCTGGGCATTTAACCTTGAAATTATACAGACCTTAGAGGTAATCTTGTCTGAGAGCCTACCTAATAAAAATATCACCTCTGCCTTTCATTAACACAATGAGTGAAGTCAGGGGAGATAATCTGCATGTAGGTAGTGATGATGACTCTAATCATAAGTCTGGCAGGGAGCTATCCAGGCTCTGTTCACATACAACTAGCTCTTGGTCTTTGAATTATGCCACCATACTATGGCAGAAAGAATCTGGTGATTCTGGAATGAGACAGAACTCTACTTAGATCCCAAGTCTTAAACAATTACATACTAGCAGAGACTGAATATATGCATGCATCCTAAACTCTTTTCTTCTTCCTGTGCACACAGCCTGACTGCATTTCTCAGCTGCTCTGGAAGTTACACGTGGCCATGAGACTGATTTCAAATCAACCTGAGAGTGATGTGCACTGCTTTTAAGTCTTAAAACCAACCAAACATAATCTTCCATGTTTTTTCCCATTCATTGGCTGAATGCAAGGAATGCTGAGGCTATGGAGGAAGGAAAGCTACAAGATGGTGGACCTGGGTCTCTTGATTGCCCTGTAGGAGGCTGCCTGACAATTGAGAACACCTTTTTTTGAATTTTACTTAATTATAAATTATTATAATTGTTGTGATTGCTATAGAAGCTAGTGTCATTTTCATTAATGTAGTTGTAACATGTGACTATGATATCACTTAAATATAGTTAATATAAAATTAAATAAAATAGTCTATGTATTGCCAATAGTAAGCATAATAATACTCAATCTCATGCTTCATACCTCTCTGTTTGCTCCCAGAACTTCCACCTATTGGCCCAGGTTCAAGACTACAGTATAATATAACGTAAGTTTAATATCCCTCCCATATTAAAACATTTTAAATATTTTAAAAATCATCATGTTATTTTCATCTCCATTTCACACTGAATACCCTTAGTTTCTTAACCTTTCCTCATATACTATAATGATTAGCCTGGTATTCTACCTGGGCATATTCATCCATAAAGAAGGATTAGTTGGGCATCAACTACATGCTGTGCACTATGCTATGAGCACCAGCGATATAGAGATAAATAAAACAGTGTAAATCAAAGTCTATTATAAGAGACAGGCAACAGAAACAGACATGATACGTATACAAAATGGGCTATAGTAATATACATTTGTTTGTTAATATTATATCAAAACAATATAATTGTTTATATATAGTCTGACCATTGTAGAGTGTGATTATTTCCTTTGGGACATTATGGTTATGGTGTTCATTTGGTCATTCAATAAATATTCAATGAGTATCTGCTATGTGCCAGGCACCTCGTATTATTTAGAATAAAAATATACTGTTCACGCGTTCATGGTGCTCACTGACTAATGAAACTATTACTCAACAAATAAAACAACATAACGAATGCCAAATGATTTTTGACAAATATTTCAATCCCCCACTCTTTTCTTCTCCTTTACTATGCAACTTCTAATCATAAAATAATTCTCTAACATCTTTATAGCTGTGTGCACCAACAGCTCACAGTATCTGTGAGATCCAGGTACTCTAGCACAATTTAAGCTTACTAATGTTGCAATTCCCACCTATTTAGCAGAAGTTGTCTTGTCAAGTGGTTGGCATTATGACAATGAGAATAAAAAAGAAAGATTTAGCAGTAACAGATTTTTAATAAATAGTTGACATGATTTGGTGCAGGCAGGCAAAAGAGAACAAAAAAAGATTCTGACTTTGAAGCATGAAAACACTGATATCACTAATACAAAGAGTGAAGTAGGCAAATAATTTGCATGTAGATGATGATGATGGCTCTGATATTTAGAAATGAAAGCTTAGAGGTGTGATTTGGACAACCAGAAGGTAACATTTAGAAAGAAGCTCCAAAATTTGGTTCTGAAGCTAGGAAAATCTGATAATTGAAGTATTGCAGTGAGTGATATATCAAGAAAAACTAGACGAAAAGGAGACTGATAAGGACAAAAACATTTGATCCAAGTAAGTAAGTGATTAAATTTCAGAGAGGCAAAGAGGGTTTCCAAATTTTTAAATTTTCTAACTTTTGGGCATATACATTGGGGTCCTGAATAGAGGTGCACCTTTAACCAAACAGATTATACATGAAGCAAAATTTAATTAGGTCGCTGTTAAACATTTAAGAATAAATAAAGTATGTCAGTCAGTGGTCAATTAGGAAAACAAAGCTATTTTAGGTATTTCAAGAGGAAAATGATTTAATATAGGGTATTAAGTGCTTATAAGACCGCTCAACACATTGTAGCAGTGAAGGTCAGCGAAGGTCTTCACTAGCTCTGCAGGAACTGTCCCCTAATAGTCACTGCTGTTTGTAATAACAAGGCAGGTGGTTCACTGGGGAAAGCCATAGGCTGATGCAAAATTTACATCTGCTGAAACCCATACATCTGCCTTTTACTGTCAGAGCAAGTAGTCTTCCAAATCTTATGTAAGTAATTATCATTGGTGGAGTCAATGCTGACAATGGTTTTGGGAAAATACAGTTACTAGGTTTTCAACTCTGTGGTTTATAGCATAGAAGGGGCAGGAATGGAAGTGAATATCAATAGAAAATCTGGTACAGTAGCGTAAGAGTTAGTTGGCTATTGAAGGCTACGCTTCAAGAAGGATGTGGTTCAATGTAGTTGATTCTCTGAAGTGCAGACTGAGGAACTTAGTTTTACCTATTTACCTGTAGTGGTCAGGCCTGTGAAACCAGCACAGAAACCTCTAAAAGTTTAATTTTATAACTAGTTATTTAGTGAATTGACTGTGAAAGGAGATGTAATAAGAATAGGAATTTTTTGTGGTTATTAGTTTAATGTGTTACTCCCACTAGACTATATGTTCCTTGAGAAAAGGGGTCTTCTTGTTTTTGATCACAAGTTCGCTTGAGTAAAAAGGAGAATAATAAAAAGATGGTTGTTAAGGTTTTATTCATGTTATTTATTTTCACGAAAGTCCTTTTCCTTCTCTGCAAATATTTCTTAATAAAAGCATTAAATAAATAAAATAATAAAAATAAAAAATATTTAATAAATGTTTCTTAATAAAAAATAATTATCAACAATTGCACATACCAATAGCATAATGGAAACTAAGGGTCAAAATAATGAACCTAGAGTAATGAGACACTAAAGTGATTCCTGAAACATCAAAGAAAAATGAATTTGGTTTTAGTATAGCTTTTATGCATAGTGTATCATGTTTTATTACAAATCATTTGAAAAACTCAGAACATTATATTCACTCACCAAACAACTTGAATCAGAAAGCTCAATTAAATTCAGAAATTTAACTGAGAAAGCTCAATTAAAATTCAATGTGAATTTTAGGAACAGTGTCCATTAATAGGGATCTGTTAAATAATTTACATGCTATACCATTCAGCCATTAAAATAAACAATGCTAATAGCAATAAGAAACATTTACTGAGTGTTTACTTTGTGGAACACAGTTTGCTAAGTGTATTATTTGCATAAACTCAATAAATAATTCATTAGCAATATTAGTATTAATTATTTTATTATATGAATTTATAATATAAAATCTATTAAAATTAAAATACTTTAAAGCAAAAAGTAACAGCAAATTAGCTTTTGATTGAAGATTAGATAACATTAAATAGATATTTTGTAGCAATTTGATATGAATCATGGGACACCCTTATTCCATGCAAGTATACCCTGTGTTGTTTTGAATTGTATGCAGAATACATGTACTAAGACAATTTTGTTAATTATTTTTACTGTACACTCTAAATAATCAATTGCATATTCCTTTAGTTATAACAGAAGAAAATTATTACTTATAATAAACTCATAATAAACATTAAATATATTTCATAAAAACTAAAGGTGAAAAAGTTGAATTCCTCAGTTTTTCCAATTTACAAATGCTTAAATAGTTCTAGCATACTTAGGCTCCACTAGATCAAACAGTGAATCATATTATAAACAGGAACCATTTAAAAATATAATTATGATCACAAAATAAGAATTTTTGAATTTGAATCTACATAAATTTCTATAGAGAATGTTATGACATCAGCTGTGCTAGAAGATAGCTCATGTTTAGAGCCATCTTACATATTTCCATATTATCCTTCCTTTGCATCCATTATTACTTGTACAATACATCCCCTCCGTCACATATCTAAGAATTCCCAGAGGGCTTATTCTAATGGTCTTCATCCGTAACTCTGAACATATATAACATCTTACACTGACTGTAAACAGCTAAACCACCTTTGTAGGTTCAGAGACAACAAATCAATGCACGATAAATAACATTGTTCCATTTTTCACTAAAAAATGGGAGGTTAAACTGTTTCCCATTATTAGTAGCAAAAAAAAAGAACATTTTCTGCAGTTGAAAATAGATGTTGGTTTGTTTTCTTAACAGAATGAAAGTTGGTCTATAGAAGTCATTGAATGTATTCCTAGTGAAAATTTTTTCATGATAATCTAATCAGGCCTTTAAAAAATAAATGTAATAAAAATTCTTTATATGTATTCTTTATAATAAGTATTTAAACCATTTAATATATCTACAAAGTGTTATTTAAGTAGCGAGTATATTAGGTACAAAGAGAGACTTTATTCCTATTATGTGGTTCTTGTAAGGCAGACAGATATGCCTGTGAATAAACACATCATAAGGTATTGTACATTTGCAATAGCACAGGAACAGACAGAAAAAATCAGAAATTAATTGTGATGGTATTCCCATGGTGGTAGATAAGTGGTGGGCAGGGGACACTGGGAAGAGTATAAATAGGGAAAAAAATTATGGACAAAACAGCATTTAAACTAGGTCTTGACAAATGAGTAGAATTACAGTAAACCTATGTGGATCACAAAAGCAGTCACGTTGACTGATTATCATGGATGAGGCCTGAATACTCTCATGTATATAATTTGATACCAGAGATTGAAGCATATAAATATCAGGGTAGGAAATCATATATGTTGGGTCCAGCTATGGACAATCTTGAGTGCCAAGAATAGGCATTCATAATTGATTTGGTAAGTAAGAAAGAGAAATTGAAGGATTCTGAGCAGGAAACCTGACTAGCAAGAGAAGATGGGACGTCTACTGGAATTTGTAGGAATGATGTTGAAAGACTATTTTGATAGTCTAGGTAAGAAGAAATGAAACCCTGAAATGAGGGGAATTAGTTATAACAGATGCAAGATAGCTTTTGGTGTAACTCTAGCACTTTGTTATAGCTAATTTCCCCAAAGATACATATTCAGAGAACAAACACGCTAAAGAAAATCATATATTATAGGGAAGCCCAGCTGAAGAAGCTATGTGCACGAGTGTGTGTGTAATTATTTTTCTTTTCTTTGGATGCTACTTTTTTGCAGTATAGTAATTATCAACCTCTGTGCACCATAAAAGATAAAAAGATAAAAGTGGTGGGGCCGGCTCCGTGGCACAAGCAGTTGGGTGTGCACGCTCCACTGCTGAGGCCCGGGGTTCGCCGGTTTGGATCCTGGGCACACACTGACTCACTGCTTCTCAGACCATGCTGCGGAAGGCGTCCCATATAAAGTGGAGGAAGATGGACATGGATGTTAGCCCAGGGCCAGTCTTCCTCAGCAAAAAAAGAAGAGGGTTGGCAGATGTTAGCTCAGGGCCGATCTTCCTCACAAAAAATAAAAAGACAAAAGTGGTTTTGGCTTAACTACAAATTAACATACACAAAAAAAAATCATCAAGGGCATCTGTGTGTGATACCTCCCCTAGTAACATGTCAAAAAGACCAGCTACCCTCTCAAGAATGGTGCCTGTAAAAGACAGAGAGGAAAAAAGTTCTCGTCAAGAACGCTTTTTCTTTCTCCTACAGCAACATTAATTACGTTGGCAGCTGGAGCCAAAAGAATGAGATAGGCAGAGGCAATCTGATTCTCATCTTGTTTAAACTTGTCAGTTCCAAAATGAAGTCAAGAGTTAGTCAGGGAAAATGGAGAAGGTCTCCTTCCTCATTTAGAGATAAATGGGAAGTTTAACTCCTGAATTTTTTAAAAAAGGAAGGTTACTCATCAGAAGACACTCATCTCTTTTTAAAAGTATTGCTAATTCAGCCCCTCACAGGACACCCAGAGGCTGAGAGCAATGTTTTTCGTCAGGGGACACTCCCATCTTCAGCACTGCTATGCATCATCTGCTGAGACTTTGACCCTTTGCTGAAAGAAAACGTTTCTCTAAAGTGCTTGGGAGGTGCCAAGACTTACACACAAATTTTTAAGTTGAACTTCTGCTTCAACCCAGTGTTCTTACTTCCTAGCTCTACTTTCATGTGGCTCACTAGGCAACTCCAAGAAGCTAATTTCAACAAGAATCTATTTGTTAGAACTCTGACTCACAAAATGGTCTTGGTCTTTTATACATAACCAGAGGAGAGAGGGGAGGAGAGGAGGGGGAAGCTCGAGGAAAGAACAAAGGTAGATGAAGTGTGAATAAGTACATCACCTAGTGGAGGGAGGGTTAGAGAGTACGACATATAGATGTGAAATGAAGAGGCTGAGAGGGCAAAAGGTATGTGATTTGCACCAAGGATCAAAACACTCTGAATGTGCTATGTAGTGCAGGGGGGTTATATACAGATCCTGGTAAGTCAAGAAATTTTTTTCCCCTCCGTCCCGGTTATGGACCACGCCCACTTCAAGTTGTGAATCCATGACTTATTTTTTTCCAAATAAAGCCTTTTATTTGACGAGGTGTTAAATAAAATGAGTGGATAAAAAGAAAAGGACTTTTTTTATTTCTCATTTCTCTAAGAGAATTTTTATCCCAAAGAAAGTAAACAGATTCAAATAATCACTTATTAAAATTAGCTGGGACAATGCTTTAAAAAACCAACACACGAATGATTTTATTGTTGAGATTAATATATTCCACCAAATTCCACCCACTACTCCACATCCACACTGCTCTGATTGCTCACATGAATTTCTGGATTAGATATGTTTTTTAAATGTGTTCTTCAAAAAAAAATTGGTTTAAAATGTCGATTTTTTTAACTGAAGCTTAGATACACTAGTGAGTATTGACTTTATGGAAAAAAATTGTCACTTGCAGCAAAACGTGCAGTTTGTTCTATTCATTGATGCTCTGCCTACCACTGTGATGCGACACTTCAGTGAGACTCAAAAGTGTTATCGCTTCCTAAATTCAGGTTAGGATACATGGACTAGGAGATAACAGTTTCTCCATTATCTTCTTCATAACCTGAGTCTTAAAGGTCAGTTAATGTTGGCAAACAGAAAAAAAAAAAAAAGCCAAAAAAACAAAACCAACAAAAAAGTTTTATTGTCAATTTTTTAAAAATAACTGGTTCTGATAAGTAACAAAGAATCCTGATTTTAAAAAAGAAAGTGCATTTACCAATTTTTCTAATCTTTTTAAAGTTTTTCAATAGTTCTAAATTAAATCCCTTTCACCCTTATCTCTTTATCCATCTGTAAATCCGAAGGGTATTTGGATTCAGACATCCATTGCACCAAAGATCTTTCATTACACAGCACAAACAAGCACTTTTATTGAACAAGAACCCAATTACTTAACCTAGCTTCAGGTTTTATTCTACCCTGCGGTGTCTACCCTGACAAAAGCCTACTAATCTCTTCTGATGGACGTTGCTACATATCAGTTCTGATACACAGAGATGATTCCTAACCTTCTTGTAGAGAATCACTGATTAAATAAACTGAGATGCCCATCTCAGCTTCCTTGGACCAATGAATAACAACGAAAAAGAGTGCAGGCAGATATAGACCCTTTCCTCCTCTGTGTAAGGCACAAGCAGAGAGAAAAGGGGAAAAAGAGGAGTATCTCCTCTGAGAAAATGACCAGCATTCACCAAAGTCCTATACTGGCATTGCCTAAGCTTCTCTCTAGTTTGTTTCTGCTCTTTAAATTACTGTCATACTCCCCACATTTTGCTAGACGAGAATAAAATCAATTCCTTAAAGCTCTTGTACCTTTGCTGCTGCCATTCTTTTTACAAACTTATTGACAAATAATGTTAATGACTTGACCTTTATGTCAGTAATTCTCAACATTGAATGCACATTAGAATAACCTAAGAACTTTTAAAGAAGCCCGAGTCCCATCCCTAGAGATTCTGATTTAATTCATCAGAGCTGGGATCTGAGCATGATTATTTTTTAAAAGCTCTCCAGATGATTGTAATATACAGCTAAGGTTGAGAAGCATTGCTTGGTGTAAATAGCAACAAACAAATTTGTTAATTATTATATTAGAACTATGAAGAGTTCTTAGGGATCATTTAGTCTAGTTTCACTTCCAATGCAGGAATATCTGAAAGAAAAGCCTCTGAAAAGTTACATTGATGAACAAATCGTTACCTCACAAGAAAGTCTATTTCTTTGGTTTCCTTTTAACATTAAATCCTTAGAAAAAGTCCCCAAGATACTTCAAAACACCCACGTACCAGACTGCTGATGACAACGCTGTTTATATTAACAAACTCAATAATTTAATGTCCACCAATAAGGGACTGGCATTGGAAATTATATATAAAAAGAGACAGGGTTCAAAACAGGAAGTAGGAAGATTACTTTCAGTGTAAAATATTTTAATGAGGTACTTATGTTCATATACATACACTTATATGCATAAAACCTTTTTGAAGGATACTATAAATGTAGTGTCTAGAAAGATAAGCTTAGGCTTATATTTTTAGTTTATATCTTTTTAATTATTTCTATTTTCTAATCATTTGTATGAACTACTTTCATGTATTTCAATTAGCAGAGGTTATGTGGATATTGGGATAACAATTTGTGTTCCCTTTTTTAAAATTTTCTGTATCTTCCCAATACTGACATGAAATCTGCTACCCACACTTTTCCTTGTGCTACTATTTGGAGCTTAACAGAGTAAGTTACCAGTCTTCTCCACGATGGGCCTTTAGCTATTTGCAAGAATACAATAATGTTTTTCCTTGGCAGAAACTCAATTTCTTCAATTCTTCTTCATATTCCTTCAAAGACTGTGTATTATGTGCTTAGTATTAATGTGCTGGTATAAAGGAAATGTAAACAATTTCACAAATTCCTGTCATTAAGAAGTTTATATTCTAATCAAGGAGATAAAATAAAAACATAAAAATTAAAGATAAAAAACAGTAATCTCATTACAAGTTTATTTATAAACAGAGGAAATAAATGCATGTAGGGGAATCTATTCTTTCAACACGATGGGTAGTAAATAGAAGGAGGCAAAGTTGGTAAACAGAAGGGGAACACTTTTATCAAAATTCATTTTTCAAGTTAACAAAGCATTTTTATTTGTTATTTTATTTCAGTTTTATAATAGTACCATTTCATAATTGCAGAAATGGAAGCTCATTATATAATGGCATTAAGATTCTTTTCTTTTGTGAACATGCTCGATTCACCAATGTTGCTTTGTAAGTGCCAAGAATTAGAGATATTTTCTAAATGTAGTCTGATCAGTGCAGGGGCAGCTGGCACAGGTCCTCTGATGTTGACACTAACACCTCTGACAATTTGTTCTAGACTGAACAGAGTGGGGGGGGAAAGGGTCAAGGAAGGATTTAGGTATATGGAAGAACAAGCAGCTAAGCCTTCCTGGCAGAGTCAATGATGACTTCAGAGAGGAGATAGTGTTTGGCTTGAGCTGAGATTTGAAAGGCAAAGAAGAGTTTTCCAGGGAGACAAACAGTGGGGACTTCATTCCAAGCAGAGGGAACAGCATAACCAGAATCACTGCATGTTTAGGCACTATGGGTGCTTTCATATTATGCAGATTTACAAGGACAGGAACAAAGGGACAAATGAGAGTGAGGTTAGAAAGGTAGAAGACGGAGTAACCACTAGTATTTTGGGAATTTGGATCTGATTCTACTGGCAATGGAAATAAACAAAATAGTAACTCATTTTATGTCCTGGAAAATACTTGTGTATTTGCTAGCAGCTAGAAACAAATGAAAGCATATATAATAGAGACACTCTCAGCTAAAATAAAACATCTACATAAATATAGGTAGCTTTTAAGTTGAAACAACAATTTATTACTTTTGCAATTTTTACTTCCTATTGGGATCATGGTCATACACGTTTATGAGAAATGATTGTCTTTTTCATTAAGTTATGCACAGTATAGAAGAGTCAACAGGTGCCTAATATGACTGTGGTTAGAATACATCAAATTTGTTTTGGCATAATATTTCCATCAGAATACTCTAAGTCAGTTAATAAAAAAATACAGCATACTTCCATTAGAGGTCCTCTACAGCAGGCTGTTTACTATGATTTCCTTGCTTCCAATTTCTTGTCAAATGAAAGGCCATATCTCAGCTTCTCCTGAACAATTTTGAGCTTTAGCTTCTACAGTATAGATGTCTGCTGCATATTCTAAAATTGAGATCCCTATTGGGAACAAGAGGAATCCGTGGTAAGGAAAGAAAATACACAGTAATGTGTATGTGAAGGGAATTTTTCTTCTCTTAGTTCTAATATTCTTTAAGATAGCATTCTGGTTTCCTCTGATGTGAGAACACTTCTGAAAAGACACTAAATTTAGGGTTTTAAACAATATTTTGTTCTCTGAAACGCTTATAAAAAATTCATTTTTGAGATTAAAAAAATTATGGGTTAATAAGTAGTTTTGACAATAACAGAATAAAGCTATTTATTTTATATTTGGAATATGAGACCAAAATGTATTTGTGAGATCCAGTGTTAGTGATTACACTGGTTACTTTTATTTGATAGAAGTATAATTTATAGCATCAGAATGTAGATTAATTATGATTGTTTCATGTTTTATTGTCAAATTTCCTTGGTTAATAAAGTCATAGATAATGAAGCTGGCAGATGAGATCATTTTCTGGAGTTTTCAAGGTCAATATGTCAATTAAGATTGTGGGCTAATTCATTAGTACTGGAAAAAAATGAACATGCAGAGCTACAGGAGATTACAAGTCTGGGATATCAAACATCTGTATTGACTTATGACAGCCTCAAGTTCTCTATTTTGTGAAGTGATTTAGAGGGGCAAATTACTTTTTCACTAATTTGACAAAGATGAAACTTTCCAAAATTGCATAATATAATATAGGTTCAAAGACTACTTCATCATATAAATCAGTGAACTATTATACATATATTGAGCCAAATTCTCCAAGTACATAAGCTTTCCATTTCATTGAGCAGCAGCATTAATTTGTTTAATTCACTCATTCATTCAGTAGGCAAGGATTTACAATTTACTGAATCTGTACTGTGAACAAGGTGTTAGCCATTTGGAAAGCAAAACAAAAGAGGTAGCCATGGTCTTCGCTCCCAGATAACTTATAGAAACAGACATTAAACACTTAAGTACACAATTAGTTGTTAATTATAGCTGGCATAAGGGCCACAAAGGAGAAATCCTGCATAATGTGAAAGAATACAATTTTTATTATATAGTACCTTAAAAATGAGAAAAACATGTGGTCTGAACATATTCATAGAATAATTTACAGATATTTACTAATTAAATATAATTGAAAAAGTATTTATTGAGAACCTACTATATTCCATTCATTCTGTCGGTGCTGAGGACACAAAGATATCATACAATGTAATTGCGAAAACATATACGCACAGTAAGAAGCTATGCTAAAAGCTATAGAAGCACAGATAAAAGGGTGGCCCCTGAGATTAATAAAGAAGACTTTAGAGAGGAAACTCATTCATTCATTTATTCAAATATTTACTGAACATTTATCATATTCCCAATATAATGCTTGATGTCAGGGATTTACGTCAATAAAACACAACCAGTGGGGGCCAGCTCGGTGGCATAGTGGTTATGTTCGTGCACTCCACTTCGGTGGCCTGGGGTTCCCGGGTTCTGATGCCAGCCGTGGACCTATGTACCACTCATTAAGCCATGCTATGTGGCGTCCATATAAAGTAGAGGAAGATGGGCATGGATGTTAGCCAGGGCTAAACTTCCTCAGCAAAAAGAGGAGGATTGGCAACAGATGCTAGCTCAGGGCTAAACTTCCTCAGACACACTCTCACACACACACACACACACACACACACACAAAACCACAACCACTGTCCATGAAGGACTCACTGTCTAGAGCAATGGTCTCAACCAGGATGATTTTCCCCTCAGGGACATACAGCAATGTCTGGAGACTTTTTTTGGTCACAGCTGGGGAGAGGGCGCTACTGCGATCTACTGGATAGAGGCCAGAGACACTGTTAAATGTTCTGCAAAGCAAAGGACAGCCCCTCACAAGGAATAGTTATCCATCTCAAAATTTCAATGGTGCCAAGGTTGACAAACCCTTGAAAGCCATAGAGAAATAAGCAATCCATTACAACACAGTATTATTATTGTTGAATGGGACTGTGTTTTAAAAGACTAAAGAAAGTAAAGGACAGATTGTGATGTATTAAGGAGAGTAGGCAAGGAAGATCATTTGGCTTGGTACACTATCATCCCAAATTATGGTGAGATGCTGCCAAAGCCTGGACTAGGGCTATCAAAATGAAGATAGCAAGGTTCATAAAAAATGGATGTGAGAGGAAATTTGTGAGGTAAAATAAACATTGATTTATTGAGTAATTACGCAGTGAAAATTTGGGGGAAGAAAGAGTTGAAGCAGATGGAAAACTCAATGATTTCCTTAAGATGTGTTTAGTTTGGGTGGTAGGTTAGATGGTGTTAACACTAGCAAACATCAAAACAAAGGAGAAGGAGCAAGTTTGAGGGAAATTAATGATAATAAAAATAATACTTATATGTTATTATGTGTCAGTGTACTAGTCACAGCATATTGTTAAATTTGTCATAACCCTTGATAAGGAGGTAGTACCATTTAAAGTAAGTACTGTTGTCCCGAATTTTTAAGAAAGAGTAAGAGAGATTAAATAAGTTGCTCAAGGTCACATTGCTTATTGGTAGCAATATTGAGACTCCAACTGAGGTTTATATTCTTCTAAGGCCAAGGTTTTCAACTGCTATACTCTATTAGATAAGCAAGGAGAAGACTGGACAATCCAGATGGAGTTTTCATACTCTGGATCCAGATTGCCTGGGTCCTCCAGAAAAGCAAAACCTGGTGTAAAAGCTTGTATACTACTAGCTGATGAGGGAGTACAACTCCAAGAAAGCAGAAGTGAGGAGAAATTTGAGAGAGTCACGGATGTAGGGAGGGCAAACATCCAGTATTAAGTCAAGCACACTTGATTGCTTGATTGGCAGGAGAGTCTTCTAAGAGGCTATGTGAACTACTGCATTTCAGGATAGTCCATGTAGAGGAATAAAGGGAGAATATTCTCCAGCTCTCAATACCATTAGTTAAATATTTGTTGTAAGTTTTAATTCTCCTGCCCTTCCAGGTTGCTCATGCAGTGATACCAAGTGGGCCTCAGTGGCAAGAGAGATGTCCTGAGGCAGGAGGCAAAAGGGATTCAGCATGGGCAGAAGACAAGGCACTGTTGAGTGGTGCCTGTGAGAATCAATCACAAGGAAGCTAATGCAAGATAAGTGGCCAGGTCCCCCGAGACAAGAGCAGTTGGGAAGATATGCTACGGTGTGTAAGAAGTAGATGACATATCCGGTCTCTACAAATTACCAGCTTTGTTGCTTTCTTAAGTTACTGCCCTTCCCAGTGTCTTAATTTCCTCATCTGTAAAACGGAGAAAATCATAGTACCTACCTAATAGTGTTGTGAGGATTGAATGACTTAATATATATAATCATTTAAAATACTACCTGGCACAACATAAGCACCAAATGCATTATTCGTTATTGGCATCACTATCATCATTGTTGTTAAAGAGAAAGTTGCCCCCTTATAACCAGGAATTGGCTGACTCTAATAGCAAGGCCTTGGTGTTGAGAGGAGCTGGCCTGGCCCTCAGAACTAAGGGCATAATGTTCTCTTGTTGAATATGAACAATCTCACAGAAAACACCAGGATCTGACAAGGTCACTTTGTGACCATGATGAAGTGAGACAAAAAACAAAAACAAGACCACTGCATAATTGTGTCTCAGCACAGACAAAAACAAGATCACTCTACAAATTCAAAATACCAAGTACACTGCTCTCCAGGCTGATATGAGGAACCACTCTTCCTGACCAATTAAAGCTTTAGCCTTAGTCTATTATTCCTTCCTTCTAGATAATATGTATTAAGATACTCAGTTGTAGATTTATGCCTGCTTCCTAATAGCTTCCAATCCAGCTCCAAGCCCCATTTCCTTGACCTCTCCTCAAAATCACCTACCACAAGCCAAAATCCTATAATAAATCCTTTCTAAAATCCTCTTACTGAGGTGCCCCATCACCCCCCTCATGCATTCTCCCTCACTGTAATGAGCAATAAATCCAACTTGTTCAACTATTGGATTACTTACGACAGGAAGAAGTAAACATTTTAGTTTGCTTTAAGAAAATGTCTGTGAGAAGGGAAGGGAAATTTGATGAATTAAGATCATAATGTATGTGGAAAGAGGAGAGATCAAGAACATGGTTGGAGAACTAGCCATGAAAAGGAGTAAAGGCATTTCATTCTCTGAAGCTGGAGGAATGAAAGGGAGATAAACACTAGTATCACTGAATGTGAAGGATCTGTGTTGGAGGGTGAGGAGAGGCAGCTAAGGAATTTCATCACTGATGACTTTTGTTTCCTCAGTCAGGAAATAGTCCAAGACATACATTGAGGGTGAGGGTTAGGAGCTTGGTGACAGTGGAACAACACAACAAATAAAGAGAACTGGAGCCAACAAGCAGAAAAGAAAAACACTATCAGGCATTATTAAGAATACAGTTAAGACAGAAGATTCTATACTCACAATTCTAATAGAACTGATTAGCACGGCTATGTAATGTATCTCCACTGATCTTCAGCAGTAGAGATGAAGACAACACAAATCAAATTCTTGGCGTGACCCCTATTTTCAACGGCAAGTCTACTGTGGTGGAAAGTTAAAGAGAACAAAGAATAGAAAGTCTGATGAGAGTACAGGCTAGATAAATAGGGAAGCAAAGCCAGCCACAGACTGACTGATAAAGGGAGCTCCAAGTTCTAAAGGTCACTGGTGGTGGGGCATGGAGGTAGCAGGTAAAGGTGCTGAAGGTGGGTGGGGAGTGCAAAAGAAGGTCAACAGCCAGGCTCAGTAGCAGTGGCAGTGAGGGAATTTGAAGGTTGAAAGGATAGAGGGTTTCAGATAGAGTTTAAGATTTTTGAAATAGAACAGTTGTGAAGGATAGTAAGTATACAATGATGCAGAACTTTGGCCTTGAATTAGGGCAGGGACAAGGGAAGTGCCTAGAAAAGAAGGGTTCCAGAACCCTAGTGGCCAGCAAAGGTGTAACATGTTAACAGAAGACAAACTTTAAAAAGATTACTAACTATTAGTTATCTACTATGCTATAAAGAATAAAAAGGAAAAAGAAAACCCCTTTAATGTTTCATATGACAATTTGGAAAATTTGCAATATTGTTTGATAACAGTATCATTAAACTGCAGTGAGAATTATTTTTACAATATGCTCATATGCTACATATAGACATTACCTTCTGAAGAAGACACCAGGTAGATTTGTTTGTCCCCAGAGAGGCCAGATATGTAGGAAAAAGCCTTCGACATCTATTACGGTTTCCAGAAAAGAGCTGAACAAATTGCTGGTCTCAACGATATAATTTTAAAACAGATTCAAAAGATTTAAGAAGCTACACTGTCAAATGGATGGTATACAATTCTTGTGCTGCTTTTCTATGTATGAGATCCTTAGTAGGAAAGGTGACTGGATAAATTTGGGGCCCCAGGTAAATATTTGGTACTTATACTGAAGTTTTATTTAGCCCTGCAGAGAAATTCAGTATTCTCACTCTTGGTGAAATTTTAAAGAATGACTCATTATACCTAATTGTTCTTCTAGAATGTCTGGCTTTTAGAGGTTATTTTGTAGGGCAGAAAATAAAACACACATATTTTATCTGCTACAAATGAGGCTATACTCTTCATCTATATTTTAAGATAATAAATCATATTTCCAAAGAAAGAAGTTACCTGATTACATCCCTGTGAAAATGTGTGTGTTAACTATTTTTTTGATTAAGGTAACATTGGTTTATAACACTATATAAATTTCAGGTGTATATCATTATATTTCAACATCTGTATACCCAACATGATGTTCACCACCTAAAATCTAGTTTCCATCTGTTGCTGTGCAAATGTCCTCCCTTACCCCTTTTGCCCTCCCCCGACCCCTCTTCCCCTCTGGTAATCACCAATCTATTCTCTGTATCTATTGTGTTTCTTGTTGTTGTTGTTATTGTTTTATCTTCCACATGAGTGAAATTATACGGTATTTCTCTTTCTCGGTCTGACTTATTTCACTTAGCATAATACCCTCAAGGTCCATCCATGTCGTCACAAATGGCAAGATTTCACCTTTGTTTATGGCTGAGTAGTATACCCTTGTACATATATGCCACATCTTCTTTATCCATTCATCCAAAGATGGGCACTTAGGTTGTTTCCAAGTCTCGGCTATTGTAAACAATGCTGCAATGAACATAGGCGTACAAATATCTTTTTGAATTAGTGTTTTCATGTTCTTTGGATAAATATCCAGAAGTGGAATAGCGGGATCATATGGTAGTTCTATTTTCAATATTTTGAGGAATATCCATACTGTTTTCCATAGTTGCTACAACAATTTACATCCCCACCAGCAGTGTACAAGGGCTCCCTTTTCTCCACATCCTTTCCAACACTTGTTATTTCTTGTCTTTTTAATAGCCATTCTGACAGGTGTGAGGTGACATCTCATTGCGTTTTTGATTTGCATTTCCTTAATAATTAGTGATGTTGAACATCTTTTCATGTGCCTTTTGGCTATCTGTATATCTTCTTTGGAAAAATGTCTGTTCAGATCTTCTGCCCATTTTTTAATCTGTTGGGTTTTATTGTTCTTGACTTGTATAAGCTCATTATATAATTTGGATAATGACCCCTTATTGGATATATGATTTGCAAATATCTTCTCTCAACTGGTAGGTTGTCTTTTCCTTTCTTGAAGGTTTCCTTTGCTGTCCAGAAGCTTTCTAGTTTGATGTAGTTCCATTTGTTTATTTTCTCTTTTGTTTTCCTTGCTTAAGGAGACATATCCAAAGGATATTGCTAAGACCTATATCAAAGAGCATACTGCCTATGTTTTCTTCTAAGAGTTTTATGGTTTCAGGTCTTACATTCAAGTCTTTAATCCATTTTGAGTTAATTTTTGTGTATTGTGTAAGATAATAGTCTTCTTGCATTCTTTTGCATGTGACTGTCCAGTTTTCCAGCACCATTTATTAAGGAGACTTTCTTTTCTCTATTGTATGTTCTTGGCTCCTTTGTTGAAAATTAGCTGTCCACAGATGTGTGGGTTTACTTCTGGGCTCTCGGTTCTGTACCATTGATCTGTGTGTCTGTTTTTCTGCCAGTACCATGCTGTTTTGATTGCTATAGCTTTGCAGTATACTTTGAAACCAGGGAGCATGAAACCTCTAGCTTTGTTCTTTTTTCTCAAGATTGCTTTGGCTATTTGGGATCTTTTGTTGTTCCATTTAAATTTTAGCATTCTTTGTTCTATTTCCATGAAAAATGTTATTGGGATTTTGATAGAGATTACACTGAATCTGTAGACCATTTTAGGAAGTATGGAAATTTTAACTATGTTAATTCTTCCAATCCATGAGCATGGCGTATCTTTCCATTTCTTTGTGTATTCTTTTATTTCTTTCAACAATGTTTTATGCTTTTCAGTGTATAGGTCTTTCACTTCCTTAGTTAAATTTATTCCCAGGTATTTTATTGTTTTTGTTGTGATCATAAATGGGATTGTATTCTTGATTTCTCTTTCTGTTAGTTTGTTGTTAGTGTACACAAACACAACTGGTTTTTGTATGTTGATTTTTTACTCTGCAATTCTACTTTATTTGTTTACTATTTCTATTCTCATAGTAGTTTTTTGGTGGATTCTTTAGGGTTTTCTATATAAAATCATGTCATCTGAAAATACTGACAGTTTTACTTCTTCCTTTCCAATTTGGATCCCTTTTATTTTTTTTCTTGCCTATTTGCTCTGGCTAGGGCTTTCAATACCACTTGAATAAAAGCAGCAAGAATAGGCACCCTTGTCTTGTTCCTGTTCTTAGAGGGATAGCTTTCAGTTTTTCACCATTGAGCATGATGTTAGCTGAGGGTCTGTCAAATATGACCTTTATTAGATTGAGGTACTTTACTTCTATACCCATTTTATTCAGAGTTTTTATCATAAGTGGATGCTAAATCTTGCCAAATGCTTTCCCTGCATCTATTGAGATGCTCATGTGATTTTTATTCTTCATTTTGTTAATGTGGTGTTTCATATGATTGATTTGCAGATGTTGAACCATCCTTGCATTCCTGGAATAAATCTCACCTCATAGTGGTATATGATCCTTTTAATGTATTGTTGTATTTGATTTGCTCATATTGTGCTGAGAATTTTTGCACCTATGTTCATCAGCAATATTGGCTTGTAATTTTCTTTTTTTGTGTTCTCCTTGTCTGGTTTTGGTATCAGGGTAATGTTGGCCTCATAAAATGAATTAGGAAGCATCCCCTCCTCTGCAATTCTTTGGAAGAGTTTGAGAAAGATAGGTATTATATTTTCTTTGAATGTTTGGTAGAATTCACCAGAGAAGCTGTCTGGTGCTGGACTTTTGTTTTTTGGAGCCTTTTGATTACTATTTCCATTTCTTTACTTGTGGTTGGTCTATTCATATTCTCTATTTCTTCTTGATTCAGTTTTGGGAGGTTGTATGAGTCTAAGAATTTATCTGTTTCTGCTAGATTATCCAGTTTGTTGGCATATAGCTTTTCACAGTATTCTCTTATTATCCTTCATATTTCTGTGGTATCCATTGTAATTTCTCCTCTTTTGTTCCTGATTTTATTTATTTGAGCTCTCTCTGTTTTTTTCTTAGTGAATCTAGCTAAAGCTTTGTCAATTTTGTTTATCTTTTCAAAGAACCAACTCTTAGTTTCATTCACCTTTTTTATTGTCTTTTTAATCTCTATTTTACTTATTTCTACTCTGATTTTTATTATTTTCTTACTTCTACTGACTTTGGGCTTCATTTGTTCTTCTTTTTTCTCGTTCCTTTAGGTGTAATGTTAGATTGTTTATTGGAGACTTTTCTTTTTTCTCAAGGTAGGCTAGTATTGCTATAAATGTCCCTCTTAGTATTGCTTTTCCACATCCCATAGTTTTGGGTATGTTGTGTTTTCATTTTCATTTGTCTCCAGGTATTTTTTGATTTCTCCTTTGATTTCTACAATGATTCAATAGCTGTTCAGTAGCATGTTGTTTCATCTCCACATATTTGTGACTTTTCCAGCTTTCTTCTTGTAGTTGATTTCCAGTTCTATACCATGTGGTCAGAAAAGATGCTTGATATGATTTCAATCTTCTTAAATTTGTTAAGACTTGATTTGTTTTCCAACATATGGTCTATATTCAAGAATGTTCCATGTGCAATTGAGAATAAAGTGTATTCTGTTACTTTTGGATGGAATGTTCTCTATCTATATATATATATATTTCACGCCACCATGATGATGATGTCTCTGAGTGTTAATTCTTAACATGTTAACTCTGCTACTTTTGGTAAGGTCTTATTTTAAAGTTTGTTTGTTTCCTGCTGAAGATCATAGACACTGTGGGAATAACCAGAATCACTAAGATGAGATGCCAATAAAATACTCAAATATGATATAGTGGTAAAACTTGTGTTATCCAGGCAATCTTACTGTGATATTTAGAATTTTTTTTAAAAATTAGGTGATATGAGTGGTGTATAAAACTTAAAAATAAGTAAAGTCAACATTTTTGCTTTTTTTTTTCTTGTGGAATCCATAGGCAAGACTGTAACTGACTCTTCTAACTCATCTGAATAAGTCTTTAATAAGTTATCAAAAGGAGGACTAATTTTCTTTAGTTTCTCCTAAGAATTGGAGATAATTAAATGAAGGTACAATCCTAACTAACTCCTAAGGATATTTTTTGGTTAATGTTTGAAACTTTTTATTTTTAACTAATTTTCCCTAGAACTATATGCCATTCTGACCCTCTCTCTACACTCCATGGGTGATTAGGATCTCTGTTTACTTCAGTCACTATCAAATATAAATAACTCTTATTTCAAATTTCTGATTTACCTACAGGACTGAGAGCCTTGTCAGTTATTATCTGGGATTATACTCTATTTTATTCATGAAAGATTTTTCTCTTATTGATTTCATATATAAATATTGGGGCTGAGTTGTATGTTCTTAGCTAGGAACCTACCTTTCCTTTTGGTTTTGATGTGTTATTAGATTTCAAACCTGAAATCCTTACTCTTATCTCTCAACATCCACATATTTATTGGGATAATCAGAAATTATGAATATGTCATGTCTGAGTGCCTAGAACTCTGCATGCAAATAGTAGCCACTAATCATTTGTAGCTATTGAGCCCCTGAAATGTGTCACTAGTCTGAATTAAGATGTGCTGTAAGTTTAAAATACAAAGCAGATATTGATGTCTCAGTACAAAAAAAATGTAAAATATCTCATCAATAATTTTTATATTGTTTAGATGTTAAAGTAACATTTTTATGCATTTTTTAAAATAATTTTACCTATAGATAGGTAGTATGGCTACAAAAATTTTAAAATTACATATATGATTCACATTTGTGTTTCCCATTATAATTCTACTGGAGAGTACTGCACTAGAAGAAAGTCTGAAATTAGTACTCTCAGCAAATGTTGTATTCCACCCAAAAAAAGCAGACATGAAAAATGTTACAGGAAATCCTACTACCTGCCTCATCATTTCTCATGGGTTTTGCTTATCCTTCCTCTTCGAAAATAGCCAAGATTTTAATAGCAGCTATTTAAAGGTATGGATTGACAAGAACCAAGTTTTAAAGTGTTTTCAGAGTGGAATCCAATAATTAAGAATATAATCTTTCTACTACTTACAACATACTGTATTATTCTGCAGGAATAACATAGTCAATATAACTGAAGAAGTGTAAGATTGAATAGAACCTCTGCATTTTGCATCTCTAGCATTCTTTAGACACTAAAAAGAGAAAAAGAAAAACTACTGTTCTCACATATTTACTTTTCTGGTCACAAATGTGCAATGATTCCTCATGCAGCATTTTGGAAGTACCCCACTGCTGAATGCAGTAAATGATTCAGCACTCCTCTAGTCATGAATAATTCACAAGGGAAGTGCCATACACCAAATCTGTTGGGTTATGTGTTTCCTACAGCGCATTTTAAAACTTGATCTACAGACTCATTCCCACTGCTCTATTTTCATCATATCTTTTTGGGAGGATAATTACTCTGATGGACATAAAACCTGAAACTAGTTAAATGATACTGCAAAATGCTCCATAAAGTTTAAGTGCAACATGGAACGATTTCTCCATTTCTCTAAGTGTGATAACCAACCTTGGGATTCATGGTAACATCAAACCTCTGTTTTAAATAGGGACGTTCTTAAACCATGGTAATACTAACTTTGTAACTATGGATGGCATATTATGATTTAAAAAATTATTGACTTTTGTCAAGTCTCTCTTTTCCTTATATCTTCATTTTTTATTTTCTTTTAATCATCTTTATTATTCTTTTAAAATTATTAAAGAATCCATAGTCATTGTAACAAGTTATAAATAACAAAGTGGAAATATTTGATTTCTTTTGATTTTATAATAGAAATATCAGGTCTAAAAAAGTTTTAAAAGTCTAAAACTTCCTAGTTATCCAGTCGTTGCTCTATCACCTATGTCAATGAGGAATTATCACGTCCAAAGCCAATTTCTTACTCCTAGAGCCATGAGGGTCTAAAAGATCTTTTTTAATGCTTACATGAAATTAACTTATCTGTAATTTATACTTACTGATACTAGTTTACATTGGAACTATGAAAAACAAGTATGATCTCTCTTCCATGTAAGTTGAAGTACTTTCTTAACACTTTTTTCTTAATTATTCTGTATTATCTTTTTAGGTAATCTCACTTGCACACGCACACACACACACATATATAAACCTAGAATATTTCTCCCTCCTCTATGCTCTAGTTCCATTGAACTTCTTATTTGACATCTAACACTTAGTGGTCTTAAGGGCATCTCAAACTCCACACATTTAAGTTTAAACTTATGATCTCCCTCTGTCCAAATTTGATGAATGATTGCCCTCAGAATGGAATCATCCTTAATATCGGCTTCTTCTTCACTCCCCATATCCTATCAATCAGCATGTCTTATCAACCTTATCTCCTAAATATTTCTTAAAGCCACTGGTTTTTCTCTAGCAACATCTCCAATTCTCTAGACTAATTTCAATTATCTCTCACCCAGATGAAGGTAATGGCTTTCTAAATGGTCTCCTTGCATCTGTTCATACCTTTTGTTCATTTCTGAGCAACCAAAGTGTTTACTTAAATATGTAAATCAGATGAAGTAATGCCCTATTCAAATTTTTGCATTGTCTTTTCCTCTATTTAGGAAAACCTCAAAAGATTGAATAGTAGCCTACCACCGCCACAATGTCTGGGCTCTGCTTACCATACTTGCTTAATCAGTTACTCCTCACAGTTCAGATATCAGGGAAAAATCTTTTGGCCCAAGAAAGCCTTCCTTGACCTTGTGACCATTGTCCTTTCTCTCATAACAGCATGTGTCTCAGCTTCATAGCATTTAATGTCATAATTTTGTATTCTAAAAGAAGGAATAAAATACATTAAAATTAACCTTTAAGATATGTAAAGAAAATGCTTATATCTAAAACTAAACGGCAGCTTCTGGTATACATTCACATTTAACATGATTCAGTCAAGCAACAACATGAATTCAAAGATTTTAAATACACACTCAAATCCACAAAACACACAGACACAGTAAACTACTGTGACTGCAGGCAGCAGAAAAAATTTACATTCTTAGCCTAAAAAATACTATAATCTGTATGGAGGAAAGAGATACTCACTTTCAAGACTACCATTCTAACATAGTTGTGGATGAAGGAAAGAAGAACACTACTCTGAAGATACAGATATTATACAATCTTTGCTAAATCAGAAACTCTATTAGGCCACCAGATCAGCTTCTGCTTGTAGGTGGCTACAGTTCAGATAATGTGATGGGATTGCCTTAACGGATGTCATAATTTTCCCATAAAGTCATTCTCATGAGTAGATATTTCAAGTGCATGAAAATTAAAAAACAAAAACAAAGAAAACAATCACTTTCTCAGCAGGCATTTTCTCAGATGGTCACCAATATATTCACTTTAAAATACAGAATAATCTGGGAAACCATCAAGATAATCATCTGTTATAATGGTTTTAGAGGGGGACATTTTCTTATAGCAAAACTTCTGAGCTGACCCAAGAGAATTTGAGAATGAGAGTGGCAGATGGCTCCTGGAGACTAAATTTCAAATAATTTTGTTCTAACCTGTAAATATGTAAGAAGTTATAAGCAGAAAAACATAAAGATAAACTGGCATTTTCTGCATTTGCTTTGACACAATGAAGGATTTAAGTTATTCCTCAGAAGTCCTGATATATGCTTACATACCTTATAATTTTTAAAATAAAGCACACATTTTTACCTAGATTGGTATATTGCATTGCACTGCTCTTGAGCAGCAAGAGAAGATGCCACAGTATACTGTCACTCAGGGTTATATAAAGCTCCCACTTGCTGAGGTGAACAGTGAATGAAGGGAAAGAGAGGTTTATTTATTGCACTACTCTGCTTACTTTGATATCAATTCCTAGTTGATAATTTAGAAATTTTACTTATTACAAGTCCAGTGGCTCAGAATCTCTTCTTTCTCTTATATGTTATGAACTAGTTTAGCAAAAGCACTAAGAATCAGTTATGGACTTGATTGTGTCTCCCCAAAATTCCTATGTGGAAGCTCTAGCCCCGCAGTGTGACTGTATTTCAAGATGGGGCCTTTAAGGAGGTAATTAAGGCTAAATGAGGTCATAAGGGTGGGCCCTAATCTGACAGGTCTTGTGTCCTTATAAGAAGAGAGCACTCTCTCTCTGTCTCTCAGCACAAGCACAGAAAAAAGGCCATATGAGGACACAGTGAGAAGGTGGCCCTCTGGAAACCAAGAGGAGAAGTCTCACCAGAAACTAACCCTGTCAGCACCTTAATCTTGGACTTCTAGCCTCCAGAACCATGAGAGAATAAATTTCTGTGGTTTAAGCCACCCAGTCTGTGGTATTTTGTTATGGTAGCCCTTGCTGACTAATACAGTATATTTAGAGGAGCTGAAGTTCTTTGGTTCGTTTCTTTGGAACAGATCTGTGATAATTTGGACAAATCCATAGTATTTCAAGCATGCCTATGAATATAATTACATGCATTTTTTTGATGTATAAAAATTATTTGGACTCTGAAAAAGTTTCTGTGTCATCTTGATTTCACGTTGAACCTATGTTTTACATGCTATCAAAATATAATAGCAAATCTGAAATTTTAGAAAATGTGTGGCAATAGGAAGTTCAACTGAGGAAGCTTACCTTAGATTATCTCCTCAATGATTAATAATGACTTGTCTTCAGCAATGCCACTACAATCACATGTTATACAGCTTGGACAAGGTCAAGTTTTGCAAAGGATATCTTTAGCAAGAAGAGTAAAGTGGCTACTAGCTCATGAATGGGATATGAATGCTGCTTAATTTTCTTTTATTCGTAGAATGCTTGTAGTCTTCATAAAACTTTCATAGTCGATCTTAGAACTGAATACAGGTACTGAAAAAACTAAAACACTAAGAAGTAATAGAAAATGGGTCAAACTATATAAATATGAAATTAAAAAACAAAATTCAGAACCAATAATATACTTTAAAAAAAGATCCTTTCTCATTTACTAATAGAAGTAAAATGCAAATTAAAATGTGACATGATTTTTGCCTATCCAGTTAGCATATTTTTTTAATTAAGACAATTTTTTTTTTAATTTTATTTATTTATTTTTCCCCCCAAAGCCCCAGTAGATAGTTGTATGTCATCACTGCACATCCTTCTAGCTGCTGTATGTGGGACGCGGCCTCAGCATGGCCCAAGAAGCAGTACGTCGGTGCGCGCCCGGGATCCAAACCCAGGCCACCAGCAGCAGAGCGCGCGCACTTAACCACTAAGCCACAGGGCCGGCCCTAATTAAGACAATTTTTTTAGCGGAGTTTTAGATTCACAGTAGAGGGGAAAGTACAGGGATTTCCCATGTACCCCATGGCCCCCCCCACACACAGTCTACCCCATTATCAACATTCTCCACCATCATGGTACATTTGTTACAAGTGGTGAGTCTACAATGACATATCATAATCACCCCAAGTCCATAGTGTACATTGCAGCTCACTCTTGATGTTGTGTATTCTATACGTTTGGACAAATGTTTACTGACACATATTCATCATTACAATATCATACAGAGTATTTTCACTGCCCTAAAACTCCTCTGTGCTCAGCCTATTCATCCCTCCCTCCCCTCTAACCCATCGCAACCACTGATCTTTTTATTGCCTGCATAGTTTTGCCTTTTCCAGAATGTCATATAGTTGGAATTATATAATATATAGACTTTTCAGATTGGCGTCTTTAACTTAATAATATGCATTTAAGTTTCCTTCATGCCTTATCATGGCTTGATAGTTCTTTTTTTTTTTTTTTAGTGCTGAATGATATTCTATTTTCTGGATGCACCACAGTTTATTTATCCATTCACCACTGAGGGACACCTAGGTTGCTTTCACGTTTTGGCAATTATGAATAAAGCTGCTAGAAACATCCATGTGCAGGTTTTTGTGTGGACATAAGTCTTCAACATAAGTTTTCAACTTCTTTGGTAAATACTAAGGAGTGTGATTGCTGGATCATATAAGAATATGATTAGTTTTGTAAGAAAATGCCAAACTGTACTCCAAAGTAGCTTGTACCATTTTGCATTCCCACCAGCAATGAATGAGAGTTCTTATTGCTCCACATCCTTGCCAGCATTTGGTGTTGTCAGTGTTCTGGATTTTGGCCATTCTAATAGGTGTGTAGTGGTATTTCATTGTGGTTTTAATTTGTAATTCCCTGATGACATATGATGTGGGGCATCTTTTCACATGCTTACTTGCCATCTGTATCTCTTCTCTGGTGAGGTGTCTGTTAAGGTCTTTGGTCCATTTTTTAATCACGTGGTTTGTTTTCTTATTGTTTAGTTTTAAGAGTTCTTTGTATATTTTGGATAACAGTCTTTTATCAGATATGTCTTTTGCAAATATTTTCTCCCAGTCTGTGGCTTGTCTTCTCATTTTCTTCACATTCTCTTTCACAGAGAAAAAGGTTTTAATTTTAATGAAGTCCAGCTTATCAATTATTTCTTTCATGGATTGTGCCTTTGTTCTTGTATCAAAAAAGTTATCACCAGTTAGCATATTTTAAGTTGTTTTTATATGTATGTATATATATTAAAGATGATCTGATTTGCAAAGATTAATGTACACATATACTTATAATTTTATTTTAAAATGGAAAAAAGAACAACATATCCAAATTCTGTGGAAATTTTAAATAAATGACAGCATAGTCAAAGTCTAAAATATCATGTATTCATTAAAATGACCTTCAGAATAATATTTTATAATATAGGAACTTATCTATAAAAAATTTTAAAGCAAAATACAAAAAACATATATGATAGGAACTCAATTTAAACAAAAAATTGGTATCTATGCAAAAGTTATAATAAATAGAAATATACAAAATATTTTCTCTGAACAGCAAGATTATGAGTGCTTTCAATATTATTTTCTTTAATGATTCTATTTTCAACTTTTCCACATTTTTAATCATAAAAATATAAAAAGAAATTCACCCTGTTAAAAAAGCAGATTTAGGCTAAATATGATGAGACCAACATAGTATTCTCTAGCCTATTACTGCATTTATATTGAAATCTCCAAGTAATGCTGATGATATTACTGAGATGTGAACTTTAAGTAATCCTCCAACTTTATCAAGTCTATTTGCAGAGAGAAGAAGGAAAATTGAAAATTCTAATTATATTAAATATTTGGTCACTGCAGATTCTTGAGGTCCCTGAAACTTCTATGCCTGACCCATTCTTTTGTTTGTTTCAAAATACATAAAAGACCTTTAACGTATAAATACCAGAAGCATGGAACAAACAGAACATTTTTCAATATGTACCAAAATTGGGCAAATTTGATTTAACCTTCTAAGTCAAGGTAGGTAGATAGGTAAAGTACCTTGTAGGTAAAGGACCTACATTCATTTGTTTACCTGTTCCTGAAAGTGGGTATACACTGCCTGACATTTTCGAATTTTCTTAGCTTTACAATCCTGTCCTCAACACTAAAAGATGTAGTTCTTATAGGGTAAAAACTCCTCTGGGTCAGCCCAATGTTAAATCACATCACCACAAAATTACTTGAATTAAAAAGAAAGAATAAAACACATACACACACACATCCATACTTGCATACACACTGCAGTTCTCTAGAAATCACCTACTTAAATAAGACTTAGTCATCTCTAATGAATTACGTTTTTTTAAAGTTCAAGTAATAAATTCCTAAATTTTTGGTAGATCATATAGTAAAATAAATTAATCTTTTCTGTTTCATTCATATATCTTATTATATACAATTCAATATTTCCCAATAAACAGTTAAAATAATTTTTAAAAATTAACTGACAATTCTAATTATACATTGCTCAGTTGCCTAATATGCTAAATAAAACAGACTCTGAGGAAAAGCAAGTAGAGATCCATTCAAGCTCCCTTTAAGAACACTAGATAAAAACTCCAGTATTTCCTCACAGTTGAGTCTCCAAGCATCTATTTCCTTTGCTTTTAATTTTAACCGCAGAGTCCATGTTGGCTTCTCTTCCTTTACATTTGTTGTGAAATCTTCTGCCACTTTTCTTTTCCCTTTCTTGTTCAAGTTGTCAGAGTCTATATTTTCCCTTCAGTATTTCACTCAGCTTTAATGAAAATTAACCTCACAGTCAAAATAAAATGAAGCTAATGGAAGAAAAGAAGAAGGTAATAAGTTTATAAGAAAACTGATGCCATAGCTAGGAAAATCAGTGTCAAAAGCTGTGATCATGTTATCACTTGATGATACAACCATCATTAACACAGCTGATGTAAAGTTATCCTGAGTGTAAGTAATTGTGCCTGAGAGAAACACAGGTGTGGAGTGTATATACTATTCACCGGATTCCACTCAGAGTCTGTGAAGGTCATATGTTGTCATCACATTTCAGGGCCTGATACCAAAATAGCAGCACCTTTGATGATAAAAGATAAGGCTGAAGCATGAATGGAAAACCAATTGCCTTCTTTATAATGCAGAGAGCTTGCACTGCAAGGCATTTCCATTCTAACAGAAATACACTTCACACATTCTACAGATCAAGAAATATTTGGATTTCTCATATCTGGCATATGAGTATATTTCATTTCATGTTCCAGGCTATTCTCCTTTCTCTTTCTCCTCCTCTCCTTTCACTCCCCCTTCCCTGCTCTCTTCTCTTTGACCCCAGACTACGTTTTCTCGCTAAATCACACCACAAGCAATAGTTTCAACTTTGCCTTAATCCAATACACGTAAATCAATCAAATCAATTAAATGATTGAGCATCAAAGATTTTTAACAGGCTCTGCAGAAGATAAAACTCAGGGTACAATATCTATAGTGTAGCTTACATTTTCAAGGTGGCAGACTTTCTGTCTATTCACTTTTGATTCACTTGAATATTTTTTGTAAACTTGAAGTTCAAGAAACCAAAGAAAATTCACAAGAGAATTTTAGGGCACAATAATAATCTGTTGTTTAAAATTTAACTTTTTCTAAACCATTCAAAGAAAACAGAACCTACATATAAAATACAATCAAGAAGAAAAATAATCTGCATCTTTCTCTCCTATTTGCCTGGAATTCAGAAATAGTTGATTCTGGAATAAATAAATTAGTTTGTAATTATTTAGTATAATTAATTATGACAGTAAAAGTAACTAAGTTTTATTAGTTTATACGCATTTAG
The DNA here is from genome assembly GCF_020826845.1 of Diceros bicornis minor. NCBI lineage: Eukaryota > Metazoa > Chordata > Mammalia > Perissodactyla > Rhinocerotidae > Diceros > Diceros bicornis. The sequence continues at coordinate 79,548,604 of NC_080740.1, read as the reverse complement.
TATAATCTTTTTATTTTTTAAAAGAGATATCCTCATTGACAGTAACTCTATTTGTGGTAATGTCAGTCAAGATTCTGAATCCTTGAGTTTCCATTTTGTTATTTAGTAAAGAGGGCCATATCCACCCATCTTCAAGGCCAAACTATTCCAGACTCCTTTATAAAGCTACCCAGGTTATTCTAGATCTATCACATAGAGGCTAACGTATGTTTTTGGTTAGTGATTCTCATTTTGGGAAATATTCATCACCTACTCTCAATATTTGTGGTTCCCATGAAACTGAGTTCATTCGTAGGTATAAGGCTGACATGTGAGTCAAGCTTGGCCAATAAAAGCCTCACACTTTTCTGCCTCAGTGCTTGTCTCAAGAACCAATTGGACACTCTGCAGCTTTTACTGAGATTTCTCATACAGAGTTTGTCTTCTTTCCCTGCAGTACTTGGACTGGCAGCAGCCACCTTGCAAACACAAAGAGGAAGTCTGTCTGAGAATGGAGCTAATATGAAAGAGAACAAAGATTTGGAGAGAGCAACTAGATCGAAGGACATTGTTTGATCCTCTGAATGAAGCAGCTAATAAGTTTATACATATTGTTGGAAGTCTCAGTTACCAGGGACAATAATTTTGCCCTTAGTTTAAATCAATTTGGGTTGAATCTTCTGTACCTTGCAACCAAAACAGTCTTAACTGACATGCAGCAATGATCACTCTCACTTCAGATTTTCTACAGAAATTAAAACTGTACAAATTGGCATTTAATAATATATGGGCTTAAATTATTTATCATATACTAAGGAATGCTTGTTTTCCTCCCTCTAAAAGGAATTAATTTCTACAAGGAAAATTTATCTTACAATTAGCCATGTTCTCCAGTGTTAAGAGGTGAACTGAGACACATTAAAATTTTCAAGAGTTTAGGGGCCGGCCCGGTGGTGCAAGCGGTTAAGTGCACGCGCTCCGCTATGGCAGCCTGGGGTTCACCGGTTCGGATCCCAGGCGCACACCGACGCATCGCTTGGCAAGCTATGCTGTGGCAGCGTCCCATATAAAGTGGAGGAAGATGGGCACAGATGTTAGCCCAGGGCTAGTCTTCTTCAGCAAAAAAAAAAAAAAAGAGGAGGATTGGCAGATGTTAGCATAGGGCTGATCATCCTTACAAAAAAAAAAAGAGGAAAAAAAAAACTTTTCAAGAGTTTATTTGAGGGCACATCGATTTGATTTGGGCAGCACCAAACCAAGGGTGGTTGGAAGCATTCCATCGACAGGAGCTAGGGGCAAGGCTTTTATAGACAATTCACTGAAGCAAAGCAAAGAAATTATTTGACTGGTTATAGCTTTAGCATTGCCTGATTTGGGAAAGCCTAGTTGGCTGCTTATGATTGGTTGCTCTTAGGTTTCATTTTCTTAGATTCGAGTGCATTGACTCTTGCTTGGGGTTTGGTTTGCTTATATGTATGCAAGCAAACTTGGTAATCTTTATGTAGATTACCAAGACATTAGAGCCAGCCCAGTCTAATAGCCTACTTGTAGAAATACTTTAACACCAGCATATATTCTCCATAGCTTTAAGTGTAAATATAATGCACAGGGACAAAAACAAGCCTTACTGAAGCAAAATTCTGTTAGGGATACTTCTAACCCCACCTACTCACCTGAACTGTAATAGTAATAGAGAGAAGAGAGATTCACCCTGTCTAGATATCTGTTTTGTTTAATTATTGGATAGATTATTTAGGAAAGAAGTTTATCATAACAGCAACACAAGTGACTAGGAATGATGGAATTTCCTAAGAGATCCGAATTTATCATGTTATTTACTTAAGCATAATTATATATAAAATCATGATAAATAGTAGGTTTCTGAGGTAACTTCCCAACGCCTTAAGCATTGGAAATCCTTAAGCAGGTCTTTCTAAGGATTGTTTCTGCGATGTGACCTATCAGAGCAAAAATTTATCTCTATATCTCCAATTTTATGCTGTTTTGTTACTCTGGTATTACAATCATCATTTATGCCAGTCTGTGCTGAGATGTCACTTTTATGTATGTGCTCTAAATTACTCATTGCATAAATATCTGTCTACATCTACAATTTGTTAAAGTTGACTTTTTAGGTAGAGTCTTTATCATTGGTTTTTTACATTTTTCTAATGCTTTCCAATAAATTTCTATCTCAGTTATTATCACCTAGGAATTTTTCTTCCTAATTGCATGGCTGTGAACGTTCTATAAGGCACTATCTCTCCACTTCCTACCTTCTCAGTTCTCTGATTGCAAGGCAACACTTTTTCTAACTCTTGCTTCAGTTGCTTCAGTGTTGTGACTTTCCATAAGCCACACCATTTAACTGGAAGAACGCTTTCCACTTGGAAAAATGAAGATCCTACTCTGAGCCAAAAAACCTAGATATCAAGTTGTTTTCTATTAATTACATTAAACATTTTCCCCAGCTGAAAGTTACAAAGATTTTGTTTTTTTTTAAATACCATAAGATCTGCGTTCACCAGTATCTTGCACTTAAGATGCACTCGATTATATGTTGACTGATCAGAAAAAATGTTGACTGATAAAGGGAATGGATACCATTCATGTTCCCTTTCTCTGTTTTCTAAGGAAAACTGTGCCATTCAACATAAGTCCTATCATAGAAAGAGTGCTAAGTTTAGATCTATCTATTAACTGAAATAAGAATTTCTAGGCAGATGATCAGTAATTCAATAAATTACTAAATTCAATTGAATGCATGTGTCAACATCTACTTAAGGTCATCAACTCAACAAGAATTACGTTACCGAGTGACGTCAGCATCATGGCGGAGTGAGCTTTCCCGTGAATTCTTCCCCCACAAGATACAATAAAAGCAACAGCCACAGACCAACAACGGAATCCCAGACAGTGAAAAGCTAGAGCAGAGGGATCCACACTGCCGCACATCTGAGAGCGGAACGTGCTGGGCCCCCGGAGGAAGTGGGGAGAGGTAAGGAGAACTCCGCTCCCTCCCCATCAGATCAGCGATCCGGTCCGCGCGGCTCCCAGAGAGGGGGGAGGGGCGGCCCTCGGCGGGAAACTGTAGCTCTTCGGGCTCTCTCAGCCAGTGGGAAACTCCCACACAGAGGGCTCAGAGGAGCCACAGGGCTACCATCAACATCTGAGCACCCCAGAGAGCGGATAAAGAGGGGCAAACGAGAAGCCTCCCACGTCAGGGACCCAGAGGGCAAAAGAGAGAGCTCCCCCCTCCCCGCAACCCGGAGTCTGCAGCTCGACCAGATCTAGCGGTCCGAGGCAGACCTGAACAAACTGGACTGGACCCGTGGATCGCAGTGGGGAAAAAAAACAAAACAAAACAAAACAAAACTGCGGATCACAGCAGAAAAACTGGGGCAGAGCGCAGAGGGCTTAGACTACACAGCCCTTTACCACCAGACAGTGGCGGCAGGTGGAAATTGCAATCAGAGACTTCCAGGATGAGGAAAATCAAAACCAACACAGGAACCACAATGCAAAAATATATGAAATCACCAGACCAGAAACAAAATGACAAGCACCCAGAAATCAACCCCGAAGACACAGAAATCCATAAACTAAATGACAGAGATTTCAAAATAGCTATCATAAAAACACTCAACGAAATACGAGACAACACAGACAAACAATTAAATGAGATTAGGAGTTTCTTCACAAAAGAGATTGAAATCATAAAGAAAAACCTATCAGTGCTGATGGAGATGAAGAACACAATGGAGGAGATAAAGGAGAATCTGGAATCTTTAAAGAACAGAGCTGACAATATGGAGGAAAGAATTAGTACTTTAGAGGATAGGAATACAGATATACTCCAGATGGAAGAAGAGAGAGAACTAAGACTAAAAAGAAATGAAGAAAGACTCCGAGAAATATCGGACTCTATTAGAAAATGTAACATAAGAATTATAGGTATTCCTGAGGGAGAGGAGAGGGAAAGAGGAACAGAGAGCCTATTCAAGGAAATAATAGCTGAAAATTTCCCAAATGTGGGGAAGGAGCAGGAAATACCAGTAAGCGAAGCCAACAGGACGCCTATATACATTAACAGACAAAGGCCTTCACCACGACACCTAGTGGTAAGGCTAGCCAGGGTCAACAACAAAGAAACAATATTAAGGGCAGCTAGACAAAAACAAAAAATAACGTACAAAGGAACTCCCATCAGGCTCTCAGCGGATTTCTCAACAGAAACTTTTCAGGCTAGAAGAGACTGGAATGATATATTCAAAATACTAAAAGACAAAAACTTTCAGCCAAGAATACTCTATCCAGCAAAAATATCCTTCAAATATGATGGAGAAATAGTAACTCTCCCAGATAAACAAAAGCTAAGGGAGTTCATGGCCATGAGACCTTCACTACAAGAAATACTCAAGAAGGCCCTCAGGCCTGAAAACAAGAAGAGAAAGGGAACACAAAGCTTGGAGTAAGGAGAAAAGTAGGTAGACAAAATCAGAGAAATAGTAGATCTTTACCGGAATAGGTTAGCAACCACTTAAATACTAAACTCAAAGATCAAAGGAAGAAATTCACCAAAAATAAATTTAACCTCATCACTGTAAACACACAGCCACAACACAAGATAGAATAAGGTATAACAAGAGCAACTTAGAAGGGGAAGAGGAAAGTGACTGAATTGACTTAGTATAAGGAAATAGGAGGCTATCAGATAATGGACTATCTCATACAGAAGATTTTTTGCCCAAACCTCAAGGTAACCACTCAACAAATAATCAAATTAAAACCACATATGATAAACAAAGAGAAAACTAGAAGAATCATAAGACAGAACAACCAAACTGAATTGGCAGTCCAAAACAAATGGGACAAGAAACAAAGGAAATGCAAAAGAACCAGAAAATAAGTGACAAAACAGCAAAATTCAGCCCTCATATTTCAATAATTACCCTAAATGTAAATGGATTGAACTCTCCAATCAAAAGATACAGAGTGGCAGGATGGATTAAAAAGCAAGACCCAACAATATGCTGCCTTCAGGAAACACATCTTAGCACTAAAGACAAGCACAGGCTCAGAGTGAAAGGATGGAAGACAATACTCCAAGCTAATGGCAAACAAAAGAAAGCAGGTGTTGCCATACTCATATCAGACAAAGTAGACTTCAAGATAAAACAGGTTAAGAAAGACAAAGAAGGGAAATATATAATGATAAAAGGGACACTCCATCAAGAAGACATATCACTTATAAATATATATGCACCCAACATAGGAGCACCAATGTACATAAAACAACTATTAACAAACCTAAAAGGAGAAATCAACAACAACACAATAATAGTAGGGGATCTTAACACCCCACTTACAGCAATGGATAGATCATCCAGACAAAAAGTTAATAAAGAAATATTAGACTTAAATGAAAAACTGGACAAGATGGACCTAGTAGACATATACAGAGCACTCCACCCAAAAACAGCTGACTACACATTCTTCTCAAGCGCGCATGGAACATTCTCTAGGATAGACCATATGTTGGGAAACAAAGCAAGCCTCAATAAATTTAAGAAGATTGAAATCATAACAAGCATCTTTTCAGACCATAAGGCTATGAAACTGGAAATGAACCAGGAAAAAAGAACTGGGAAAGTGACAAAAATGTGGAGATTAAACAACATGCTACTGAACAACCAATGGATCATTGATGAAATTAAAGGAGAAATCAAAAACTATCTGGAAACAAACGAAAATGATAACATGCCATATCAAACCATATGGGATGCAGCAAAAGCGGTCCTGAGAGGGAAACTCATAGCGATACAAGCCCACCTTAACAAACAAGAAAAAGCCCTAATAGGCAACCTTAAATTACACCTAACAGAACTAGAAAAAGAAGAACAAACAAAGCCCAAAGCCAGCAGAAGGAGAGAAATAATAAAAATCAGAGCAGAAATAAATGATATTGAGACCAAAAAAACAGTAGAAAGGATTAATGAAACAAAGAGTTGGTTCTTCGAGAAGATAAACAAAATAGACAAACCCTTAGCCAGGCTTACTAAGAAAAAAAAGAGAAAAGGCTCAAGTAAATAAAATTAGAAATGAAAGAGGAGAAATTACAACGGATACCATGGAAATACAGAGGATTATAAGAGAATACTATGAGAAATTATATGCCAACAAATTGGACAATCTAGAAGAAATGGATAAATTCTTAGACTTATACAACCTCCCAAAATTGAACCAAGAAGAAATGGAGAATCTGAATAGACCAATCACAAGTAAAGAGATTGAAATAGTAATCAAAAACCTCCCAAAAAATAAAAGTCCAGGACCAGATGGCTTCTCCAGTGAATTTTACCAAACATTCAAAGAAGATTTAATACCCATCCTCCTCAAACTATTCCAAAAAATAGAGGAAGATGGAACACTTCCTGAATCATTCTATGAGGCCAACATCACCCTGATACCAAAACCAGACAAAGACAATACAAAGAAAGAAAATTACACGCCAATATCGCTGATGAACATTGATGCAAAAATCCTCAACAAAATATTGGCAAACCGAATACAACAATATATTAAAAAGATCATACACCATGATCAAGTGGGATTTATACCAGAGACGCAGGGATGGTTCAACATCCGCAAATCAATCAACGTGATACATCACATCAACAAAACAAAGAATAAAAACCACATGATCGTCTCAATAGACGCAGAGAAGGCATTTGACAAGATACAACATCCATTTATGATAAAAACTCTCAATAAAATGGGAATAGAAGGAAAGTACCTCAACATAATAAAGGCCATATATGACAAACCCACAGCTAACATCATACTCAACGGGGAAAGACTGAAAGCCATTCCTCTGAGAACAGGAACGAGGCAGGGCTGCCCACTCTCACCACTCCTGTTCAACATAGTACTGGAGGTTTTGGCCAGAGCAATTAGGCAAGAAAAAGGAATAAAAGGAATCCAAATAGGTAACGAAGAAGTGAAACTCTCACTATTTGCAGATGACATGATTGTATATATAGAAAACCCTAAAGAATCTGTTGGAAAACTGTTAGAAACAATCAACAACTACAGCAAAGTTGCAGGGTACAAAATCAATCTACAAAAATCAGTTGCATTTCTATATGCTAATAATGAACTAACAGAAAGAGAGCTCAAAAAGATAATACCATTTACAATTGCATCAAAAAGAATAAAATATCTAGGAATAAATCTTACCAAGGAGGTGAAGGACCTATACAATGAGAACTACAAGACATTATTGAGGGAAATCCACGATGACATAAAGAAATGGAAAGATATCCCAGGCACGTGGATTGGAAGAATAAACATAGTTAAAATGTCTATATTACCTAAAGCAATCTACAGATTCAATCCAATCCCAATCAGAATCCCAATGACATTCTTCACAGAAATAGAAAAAAGAATACTAAAATTTATATGGGGCAACAAAAGACCCCGAATAGCTAAAGAAATCCTAAAGAAAAAGAACAAAGCAGGAGGCATCACAATTCCTGACTTCAAAACATACTACAAAGCAATAGTAATCAAAACAGCATGGTACTGGTACAAAAACAGACACACAGATCAATGGAACAGAATTGAAAGCCCAGAAATAAAACCACACATATACGGACAGCTAATTTTCGACAAAGGTGCTAAGAACATGCAATGGAGAAAGGAAAGTCTCTTCAATAAATGGTGTTGGGAAAACTGGACAGCCACATGCAAAAGAATGAAAGTGGACCATGTGCTATCGCCATTCACAAAAATTAACTCAAAATGGATCAAAGACCTGAAGGTGAGACCTGAAACTATAAAACTCATAGAAGAAAATATAGGCAACACACTATTTGACATTGGTTTTAAAGGAATCTTTTTGGATGACATGCCTACCCAGACTAGGGAAACTAAAGAAAAAATAAACAAGTGGGACTTTATCAGACTAAAGAGCTTTTATAAGACAAATGAAACCAGAATCAAGATGAACAAACAACCAACCAGCTGGGAGAGAATATTTGCAAAACATACATCTGACAAGGGGTTGATCTCCATAATATATAAAGAACTCACACAATTGAACAACAAAAAAACAAACAACCCGATCAAAAAATGGGCAGAGGAAATGAACAGACACTTCTCCAAGGAAGATATACAGATGGCCAATAGGCACATGAAAAGATGCTCAACATCACTAATCATCAGGGAAATGCAAATCAAAACAACACTAAGATACCACCTCACGCCCGTTAGAATGGCTATAATCACCAAGACAAAAAACAACAAATGTTGGAGAGGATGTGGAGAAACAGGAACCCTCATACACAGCTGGTGGGAATGCAAATTGGTGCAGCCTCTATGGAAAACGGTATGGAGATTCCTCAAAGAATTAAAAATAGAGATGCCCTATGATCCAGCCATCCCACTACTGGGAATCTATCCAACGCACCTGAAATCAACAATCCAAAGAGGCTTATGCACCCCTATGTTCATTGCAGCATTATTCACCATAGCCAAGAAGTGGAAGCAACCTAAGTGTCCCTCGACTGACGATTGGATTAAGAAAATGTGGTATATATATACAATGGAATACTACTCAGCCATAAAAAAAGACAAAATCGTCCCATTTGCAACAACATGGATGGGCCTGGAGCGGATTATGTTAAGTGAAATAAGCCAGAAAGAGAAAGACAAACACTGTATGATCTCACTCATATGTGGAATATAAACCAACACATGGACAGAGAAAACTGGACTGTGGTTACCCAGGAAGTGGGGGTGGGGGGTGGGCACAAGGGGTGAAGGGAGTCATATATGGGGTGATGGACAAACAAAAATGTACAACCCAAAATTTCACAATGTTAGAAACCATTAAAACATCAATAAAAAAAAAAAAAAAAGAATTACGTTACCATCTTCATTGTGTTATTAACAACCTCTCAAAGAGTAGTTCTTCAGTCTTTAGGTTCTGCACTATATCTGTTCTTTGAATACAGTTCCTAATCCAAGATTAATTTATTCAAACTTTACCTCTGTGTAAAACCTATCGACTTCAAGCAGGCTTTAGTGGGACTATTGGAACTTAGAAACTCTACAATGCTACAGTGTCACAGTACTGGATTTTAATATAAGAATATTTATTTTTTATCAGAACATGTGAAAAATCATCTTGTTCATTTGTATTTTGGTCTACCAAATTAATTATACTATTTCTCTTGAAAATCAATTTGCCACAAAGCTTTTTTATATACCTGTTATATACAGCACAACATATTAGGTAATAAGAATTTTAAGTTATGGGGGGTTGGCCCGTGGCACAAGCAGTTAAGTGCACGTTCTCCACTGCAGCGGCCCAGGGTTTGCCGGTTCGGATCCTGAGCACGCACCGACGCACCGCTTGTCAAGCCATGCTGTGGCAGCGTCCCATATAAAGTAGAGGAAAATGGCCATGAATGTTAGCCCAGGGCCAGTCTTCCTCAGCAAAAAGAGGAGGATTGGCAGATGTAGCTCAGGGCCGATCTTCCTCACAAAAAAAAAAAAAGAATTTTAAGTTATGATGGTTACTTCTTTTGAGGAATTTCCAATATTACTCTAACAACATACAAGGGGATACAATAACTCTATTTGGTCAGCTTCCCTAATAATATAGTGAGAAGAATGGAAATGTTTCACAGAGGTAGAATCTGAAATTATAAAATTGATAAACAGCATTTTGTAAGGGGAGTGGATCAGAGCAAATAAAAAGTGATCACAAGGATGAAGGTGTCAGCACCACATCATCACAGAGCAGTCAGGGAACTAGCCTCAGCATATCAGTGAGGTGGATAATAAAGAAAATTAAAGTTCACATAGATATTTTAAAAACATTGTGTTTCAGGCAACAGATTCACAGGAATAAAAGCTGTATCAAATACATGTGGAAATTTCTTTGGAAATTCTCTAAAGTGTAGTCTAGTTATCACCTGTTACTATAATCACTCCTCTTCTATAGCCTGAATTATTAAGCAGCAAGAATTTAGAGAGAAAATAATCAAAAAATGTTTGAAGTTTAGATAAGAACCATAGTTGAATAGGAAGAGAACTCAAGGTGTGCAAAAAAGGAGCAGATGAAGAGATAGGACAAACACTAGGATGCAAGAGTTTCATGAAAATAAGGGGGGGACAGTATGTTTCCTCCCTTAGTTTTTTCCTACATGAGAATGTGCATGTATGGCTTTATCACCACTGCCACTGTTACTTTTATTTCACAGTTCTTAATAGACAAGCTAACCTATAATTTCCAAAGAATGAATAGAGTAGTTCTTTGGCTAGCAGGACACTGAAAACACATTTACACTTAACAGGAGGTGATTAGCTGGTAGAATGTATTAGAAAAGCTGAAAATTTCACACAACAAATATCAATCCTCTCAATCAGGGGTGGTTTCTCATCACTGACTGAAAAATACAGTCAATTCATTAAAGCCTCTCTCAAGTTTTAAAATTGTTCCAGAGGAGTTATCAGGTGTGTTTTCATAATGCCACCTACCGTGGATTAGCAGAGACACAAAAACGCATGGTCAAATATAATTGAATGAATTGAAGTCTCTTGCAAATATTTAATATCAAAGAGCCATCTTTTAACATAAGAAAATTGTTTTTGGAGTCAAAACTACATTAAAGAAATATTTTTTGAGTTTATTATGTGCCAAACGCTAAGGTAGACACAAACACAAAAAACTAAGGAAGATTTTCTCAAGTTCACTGTTTAGTGAGAAAAATAAATAGGAAACAACAAAATAAAAACTAATATGATAATTGGTAAAGCATTCTGAAAAGATAGAGGGGACAGTGACTATTCTGGAAGGTGAGAAAAAGTCAAGTTGAGAACTGAGTTGGATCTTAAGAGAAGTTTTCATTTTTTTCTTCTTCATTTTGTTTATTTATTTTGGAGTTTCTTTTTTCTTGCTTAAAAGGAGAAGTACATAATATGCAAAAAGAGCAAGTGCTAAGGTACAGCAAAGTGAAACCATTTCATGTTCTATTAACACCAAGTTGTTCCATGAGGTTGGAGTTTATACACCAAAAATGGTGGTGATTGGTAAGGCTGCTCTACTTGAAATGGTCTCTGTATTAGTAGGGATTCTCCAGAGAAACAGAAACAATAGGATATATAGAGATATATATAAGAGGAGATTTACTATAGGAATTGTCTCATGTGATTATAAAGGCCTGGAAGTCCCACAATCTGTCCTCTGTAAACTGGAGAACCAGCAAAGCCAGTGGTATAATTCAGTCTGAGTCTGAAGGCCCAAGAACCAGGAGCTATGATGTCTGAGGGCAGGAAGAGGTAGACATCCCAGTTAAAGACAACAGAGAGGGAATTTGGCTTTTCTTTGCCTTTTTGTTCCCTTCAGGCCCTCAACAGACTGGATGAGGCCCACCCACATTGTTGAGAACAGACTTCTTTCCTCAGTCTACTGAATCAAACGCTAATCTCTTCCAGAAACTCGCTCACAGACACACCCAGAAACAATGTTTTACCAGCTATCTGGGCATCCCTTAGCCCAGGCAAGTTAACACACAAAATTAACCATCATCATCGCCATTTGCCCCCAGACTTTTCAGAAAACTACAGCTGTCTTGTCATTCAGGTTCCAGTTTAAAATTATAATTCCATTGAGATCTTCCCTGATGCTCTAATTAAAAGCAAAATCACACCTCCTCTCCATTCTTATCACATCACCTTATTTTATTTTCACCCTTTTATTTTCACTCTAGTTTTCTTACACCATAACACTTAATGACTTCCTAACATTTTTTTGCTATTTACATGTTTATTTATTATATGTATCTTTCCAATAAGAATAGAAGTTCCATAAGAGCAAGGCTCGTATCCTTGTACTCATGGAGTATTCTGAGGGACTAACCTAGAGATGTATCTTATATGTACATGAAAGCCACAGATAAGTCACAAAATTTCCATCATCATTTATGAGAGTGACTATTTTAAAAATAAGTAAGCAAATAATCCTAATTCAATATCAAAAGCAAAAAGAATGAAAGAAATAATGATTCCCCAAAGATCACAGTATCATTCAGTAAGGGTTAATTTTATATATTAAAAAAATTATATCTAGGTTATTTACTCAAAAAATAGAATACTAATGCATTTTTTTCAGAATTAAAAAACAAGTTTGAGGAAAATGAAAGTTGCTAGAGTGAAAGCAAAAATGACCGGATGCTGAAAGCTGAAATTTCAAATCCTCTTTTCAAGTTTCAAGAAAACTGGATACTTACTAATTTCTTAATGGATCAAAGAACTTTTCTCCTACCACCCCCAACATCCAGTAATACAAAATCATATAACTATCAATATTAGACTACCAGAAGAGGAGCTGTTCCATTAGTATCTAGCTTTACAATTCTATAATTTTCTTTCAGGACTCATTCTGGAGAAACATTTGTCCCTCAGTGTGTGATGGTTTTCAAACATGTCTAAAAATTCTTTGACACTCCTTCCATCAGGAAGTAGAGTCTATGTTCCCTCCTTCCCTTGAATCTGGGTGGGCTTGTGATTTGCTTGCAACTAACAGAAGGAGGCAGAAGTGACACTGTATGATTTCTGAGGCAAGGTCACAAAAACCAATGCAGCTTCTATCTTACTCACTGGAACACCTACTTGTGGAACTCTGAATTGCCATGTAAGGATCTAACCATTCTGAGCAAGCCATGCTGTGAGGAAGCCCAAGATACGTGAAGACATCTCATGTAGATGCACCATTCAAGAGTCCAAGTTAAGGTCCAAGCTGACAGCTTAAAATGCACTACCGTATCTGTGAGTGAACACACCTCCAGGTGATATAGTCACTCACCCTCAAACGTTAAGTCTCTCCAGCTGAGGCCCTAGACGTCTCTAAACAAAGAAAATCTATTTCTGCTATGACTTTCCTAAATTCTTAACCCATAGAATCAGGGAGGATAACGAAACTATTGTTTTAAACCACTGAGTATTAGAGTAATTGTTATGCAGTAATAGTAATCACTATGCAAAGATTATAAATAAGTTTTATCAGCATGAACCAAGAGATTCACATTAGCATGGAGCGAAAAATAGATAATTCTTCAAGAGAGATTTCCATCACAAGAGCCTATACTCAAATAACCAGTTACTCATTGTTAAAGACGACTCCATTTACTCGAGAAGAACGCTATCACTTGGAAATTCTAAACAGTACTTACCAGAGAGGGTATTATATATAGTCCTCTATCAAACCAAGAACTCATTAGAAAATTTATGTGCTTAAGGACTTTTTTATTTCTTAACCACCAATAGTCTAGTTTTTAATCTGTCACCAAACATATGTGCCCCTTTACCCCTTTCGCCCACACCCCCACACACCCTTCCCCTCTAGAAATCACTAATCTGTTCTCTTTGTCCATGTGTTTGTTTATCCTCTACATATGAGTCAAATCATACAGTATTTGTCTTCCTCTGTCTGGCTTATTTTGCTTAACACAATGCCCTCAAGGTCCACTCATCTTGTAGCAAATGGGATGATTTTGTCTTTTTTATGGCAGAGTAGTATTCCATTGTACATATATACATCTTCTGTATCTATTCATCAGTTGATGGGCACTTGGTTTGCTTTCACTTGTTGGCTATTGTGAATAATGCTGCAATGAACATAGAGGTGTATAAATCTCTTTGTATCGTTGATTTCATGTTCTTTGGATAAATACCCAGTAGTGGGGTAGCTGGGTTGTATGGGATTTCTATTTTTAATTTTTTGAGCAATCTCCATACTGTTTTCCATAATGGCCACACCAGTTTGCATTCCCATCAGCAGTGTATGAGGATTCCCTTTTCTCCATATACTCTCCAACATTTGTTACTTTTTGTCTTGGTTAATTATAGCCATTCTGATGAGTGTAAGGTGATATCTCATTGTAGTTTTTATTTGCATTTCCCTAATAATTAGTGATGATGAACATCTTCTCACGTGCTTGTTGGTCATCTGTATATCTTCTTCGGAAAAATGTCCATTCGTATCCTCTACTCACTTTTTGATTGGGTTGTTGGTTTTTTTTGTTGTTGAGTTGTATGAGTTCTTTGTATATTTTGGAAATTAACCCCTTGTCAGATATATTATTCGCAAATATTTTCTCCCAGTTGGTGGGCTGTGTTTTCATTTCTTTCATGGTTTCCTTTGCCTTGCATAAGCCTTTTAGTCTGATGTAGTGCCATTTGTTTATTTTTTCTTTTGTTTCCCTTGCCTGAATAGACACGGTATTTGAAAAGATGCTGCTAAGACCAATGTCCAAGGGTGTACTGCCTATGTTTTCTCATAGGAGTTTTATGGTTTCAGGTCTTACATTCAAGTCTTTAATCCATTTTGAGTTAATTTTTCTGTGTGGCATAAATAACGGTCTACCTTCATTATTTTCCATGTGGCTGTCCAGTTTTCCCAACATCATTTATTGAAGAGTCTTTCCTTTCTCCATTGTATGTTCTTGGCTCCTTTGTTGAAAATTAGCTGTCCATAGATGTGTGGTTTTATTTCTGGGCTTTCAATTCTGTTCCATTATCTGTGTGTCTGTTTTTGTGCCAATGCCATGTTGTTTTGATTACTACAGCTTTGTAGTATATTTTGAAGTCAGGGATTATGATGCCTCCAGGTTTGTTCTTTTTTCTCAGGATTGCTTTGGCTATTCAGGGTCTTCTGTTGTTCCATATAAATTTTAGGATTCTTTGTTCTATTTCCATGAAGAACGTCATTGGAATTTCTGATTGGGATTGCAGTGAATCCACAGATTGCTTTTGGTAATACGGACATTTTAACTATGTTTATACTTCCAGTCCATGAGCACAGAATATCTTTCCATTTCTTTATGTCTTCTTCAATTTCTTTCAATAATGTCTTATAGTTTTCAGTGTACAGATCTCTCACCTCTTTGGTTAAATTTATTCCTAGATATTTCATTTTTTTTGTTGCAATTGCAAATGGCATTGTATTCTTGGCTTCTCTTTCTGCTAGTTTGTTATTAGTGTATAGAAATGCAACTGATTTTTGTAGGTTGATTTTGTACCCTGCAACTTTGCTGTAGTTGTTGATTATTTCTAATAGTTTTCTGGTGGATTCTTAGGGTATTCTATATATAGAATCATGTCATCTGCAAACAATGAGAGTTTTACTTCTTCCTTTCCAGTTTGGATACATTTGATTTATTTTTTTTTTTTTGCCTAATTGCTCTGGACAAAACCTCTAGTACTAAGTTGAATAACAGTGGTGAGAGTGGGCACCCTTGTCTTGTTTCTGTTCTCAGAGGCATGGCTTCAGTTTTTCTCTGTTGAGTATGATGTTTGCTGTGGGTTTGTCATATATGGCCTGTATTATGTTGAGGCACTTTCCTTCTATACCCATTTTATTGAGAGTTTTTATCATAAATGGATTTGGATCTTGCCAAATGCTTTCTATGCATCTATTGAGATGATCGTGTGATTTTTATTCCTTATTTTGTTAATGTGGTGTATCACATTCATTGATTTGCAGATGTTGAACCATCCCTGCATCCCTAGTATAAATCCTTAATCATGGTATATGATCCTTTTAATGTATTGCTGTATTCATTTTGCCAGTATTCTGTTGAGGATTTTTACATGTTTATCAGCAATATTGGCCTGTAATTTTCCTTCTTAGTGTTGTCCTTGTCTGGTTTCAGTATCAGGATAATGTTGGCCTCACAGAAAGAGTTACAAAGTATTCTGTCTTCTTCAATTTTTTGGAATAGTTTGGGAAGGATAGGTATTAAATCTTCTTTAAATGTTTGGGAGAATTCTCCAGAGAAGTCATCTGGTCCTGGACTTTTAGCTGCTGGGAAGTTTTTGATTACTGTTTCAATCTCTTTACTTGTGATTGGTCTATTCAGATTCTCTATTTCTTCTTGATTCGCTTTTGGCAGGTTATATGAG
The DNA here is from genome assembly GCF_020826845.1 of Diceros bicornis minor. NCBI lineage: Eukaryota > Metazoa > Chordata > Mammalia > Perissodactyla > Rhinocerotidae > Diceros > Diceros bicornis. Next base: position 79,532,653 of record NC_080740.1, on the reverse strand, counting down.
TCTGAGAATTTATCCATTTCTTCTAGGTTGTCCAATTTGTTGGCATGTAGTTTTTCATAGTATTCTCTTATAATCCTTTGTTTTTCTGTGGTAACTGTTGTTATTTCTCCTCTTTCATTTTATTTATTTGAGTTTTCTTTCTTTTTTTCTTAGGGAGTCTGGCTATGGGTTTGTCAATTTTGTTTATCTTGTCAAAGAACCAGTTTTTAGTTTTACTGATCTTTTTTTTTTTTTAGTCTCTATTACATTTATTTCTGATATAATTTTTATTATTTCCCTCTTTCTGCTAACTTTGGGCTTTGTTTATTCTTCTTTTTCTAATTCTGTTAGGTAAACTAAACTAATTCTGTAGTTTAAGATTACTTACTTGAAATTTTTCTTGTTTGTTGAAGTAGGCCTGTATTGCTATAAATTTCCCTCTTAGTGCCACTTTTGCTGCATCCCATAAGAGTTGGTATGTTTTGTTTTCATTTTCATTTGTCTCCAGGTATTTTTTGATTTCTCCATTGATCTATGGTTGTGCAGTAGCATGTTGTTTAGTCTTCACATATTTGTAATTTTCCCAGACTTTTTCTTGTAGTTGTTTTCTAGTTTTATAGCATTGTTGTTGGAAAAGATGCTTTACATGATTTCAATCTTCTTAAATTTATTGAGGCTTGCCTTGTTTCCCAACATATGGTCTATATTTGAGAATATTCCATGTGCACTTGAGAAGAAATGTGTACTCTGCTGTTTTGGGATGGAATGTTCTATATGTAGCTATTAAGTCATCTGGTCTAGTATTTCATTTAAGGCCACTGTTTCCTTGTTGACTTTCTGTCTGAATGATCTATCCATTGCTGTAAGTGGGGTGTTGAGGTCCCCTACTATTATTGTGTTGCTGTCAATTTCTCCACGTAGTTCTGTTAATAGTTGCTCGATATACTTTGGTGCTCCTGTGTTAGGTGCTTATATATTTATAAGTGTTATGTCCTCCTGGTAGAATGTCTCTTTTATCATTATATGCTGCCCCTATTTGTCTCTCATTGTCTTTTTTATCTTGAAGTCTGCTTTTTCTGATATAAGTTTATCAACACTTGCTTTCTTTTGCTTCTCCTTTGCTTGGAGTATCATCTTCCATCCCTTCACTCTGAGCCTATGTTCATCTTTAGAGCTAAGATGCATTTCCTGGAGGCAGCATATTGTTGGTTCTTGTTTTTTAATCCATCCAGCCATGCTGTGTCTTTTTATTGGAGAATAAAGTCCATTTACATTTAGAGTGATTACTGATATATGAGAGCTTAATACTGCCATTTTATCTCTTGTTTTCCAGTTGTTCTACATTTCCATTGTATTCCTGACTGCTATTTCAGTTTGGTGGGTTTTGGTGATGGTTTTCTCAGTTTTCTCTTTATTTAAGACTTGTGGCTCCACTCTGATTTTTTGTTTAGTGGTTACCATGAGGTTTGTATAAAATATCTCATAGATGAGATAGTCCATTTTCTGATAGCCCCTTATCTCCATTAGCCTAAGCAGGTTCCAGCCCTTTCCTCTTCCCCTTCTGAGTTATTGTTCTTAAAAATTATTCTTTTTTGTGTTCTGAGTTTGTGACTAAATTGAAGTGTTCATAGTTATTTTGATGCTTTCCTTCCCTGTATCTTTTATGTTATAATTAAGTGTTTACTAACCTATTCTGATATAGAGCTGCAATTTTCTGATTCTATCTGTCTATTTATCTCCCTGTTCAAGGTTTTGTAAATCTTTGCTTTTTAGTTTCAGATGGGAGGGCTCCTTTCAATGTTTCTTGTAAAGTAGGAACAGTGGTGATGAACTCCTTCAGATTTTGTTCATCTGGGAAAGCTTTTATTTCTCCATCATACCTGAAGGATTGTTTTGCTGGATAGAGTATTCTTGGCTGAGAGTTTTTGTCTTTCAGTATTTTGAATATATTATGCCATTCTGTCCTAGCCTGTAAGGTTTCTGCTGGGAAATTTGCTGAAAGCCTGATAGGAGTTCCTTTGCAGGTTATTTTCTTCTGCCTTGCTGCCCTTAATATTTTTTCTTTGTCATTAACTTCTGCCAGTTTTACTATTATATGCCTTGGAGAAGTTCTTTTTGCATTGATGTAATTTGGAGTTCTACTGGCTTCATGTACTTGTATGTCCAGTTCCTTCCCCAGGTTTGGGAAGTTCTCAGCTATTATTTCTTTGAACAAGCTCTCTGCTCCTTTCTCCCTCTCTTGTCCCTCTGGAATACCTATAATACTTACGTTGCTTTTTCCAATTGAGTCGGATCTTTCTCGAAGAATTTATTTTTTAAAAATTTTAGTTCTTTCTCCTCCTCTGCCTGAAGCATTTCTATATTTCTATCCTCTAAATCACTAATTCTGTCCTCCATAATGTTAGCTCTAGTTTTTATGGTTTTTAGATATTTTTATCTCACTAACTGTGTTCTTCATATCCAGAATTTCTGTTTGGTTTTTGTTTTAGAGCTTCAATCTCTTTGGTGAAGTATTCCTTCTGCTCATTAATTTTATTCCTGAGCTCATTGAACTGTCTTTCTGAGTTTTCTTGTGACTAATTGAGTTCCTTTATAACTGTTTTGAATTCTCTGTCATTTAGATTGTAAATTTCTGCAACTTCAGGATTGGTTTCTGGAGACTTGTCATTTTCCTTCTGCTCTAAAGTGTTACTGTAGCTCTTCATGGTGTTTGATGAAGTGACCCTTTGCTGGCACATTCACGGTAGTATCAGGTCACAGATTCCACCTGCCACCACTGGGGGGGACCAGGACCTGTGTTTTCTGATCCCATCCTGTCTACTGGAAGTTGTGTTGGTAGGGCTGCTCTGCATTTGCATGGCCTGGCCACAGCTGCTTGGTGGGTCACATACACAAATGCACGCAGTGCCTCTGTGCTCTGCTGGGGGTTCACTCTTATGCAGGTGGGACGGCTGATCCTGGCAGGGGACTGTCTGAGCTCCTGTGCTAGGCAGGAGGGGAGGGGTGCTTTCTTTCATGGATGGGCCAGCTCTGTGCTCACAGGTGGCTCAGCTGAGTTGCTTTGCTTGGTGGGCAGGGCTCCCTCGCAGGGGCTGAGCCACTGTCACTTGGTGGGTGCGTTCCCATGGGCAGGGCTGCCACAGCACAGTTGGTGATCCTGTGTGCTGGGCAACCACTCCGAAAGCATTCATGTACAGACCAGGCTGCTCCTACCTCCACTTACAGTTGCACTGGCCACTGTGTGAGCAACCGCCACCTTGATTGCTGCTGCTGGGGAGGGGGAGGGATCCTCTCACCCAGTTCCACCACATTCCAGGGATCCAGCCAGCCCACATTCAGATGTATAGCTGCGTGGATCTCTCAGGCATCCTGTTGTGCTGTGTAGGGAATCCTCCGTTAGTTAATGAATGTCCGTTTAGTTGTAACTTAGAGGTGAGAGCCAAAGGGAACAACTCACTCCGCCATGATGCCAATGTCCATAAGGACTTTAATTAAGCTAGATTTGTCTTTTCTACTTGGACTAAACTGATAATAGTGAACTGGTATCTCTGTCACACATTTAATGTTTTATGTCTAAGTATTTCTGCCTTTAAAATACGGCTCACAAGCATGGGAAATGCCTGTTTAAAACAAGCAAGCAAACAAGTAAACAAAAAATGAAAAAAAAGAAGATAACCAGAACTGTCTCAACCTAGAGAGAGTATTTTTCTGACAATTTGTATGGCTACTTAAATTACTTAGACCAAAGTCTGCGTGCAAAGGTATTTGGATCAGATTAAAAATATCACTGCAATTTCTGGTTAGAATAATTTCATTTATGAAAGTTAACACTTATTTTTGCCCAAAGGTGATCCTTGGAAAAGATAGGTAAATTTTAGTTCAGGTTCTACATGGTCATGAAGAATGAAAAATTATCTGTTCAACTTAGTCAATGTAGTTACTTATTCAAGATGACATTTCAAGTCTCCCAACAAATCAGAATGTTCTTGTTCCTAACAGAATGCAGAAATTAGTAGATTTCAAAGATTATTTTGTGTTAGCGTTCCCAAACATTAATAGATATTAGTTTTAACATAATATAACCTCAGTATTATTGTGTCTTAAATAAATTTCTATTTTGATTTTGTCATCTAAATTTCAAAACATGTCATCTTTCATGAGCATTTAATTCATTTAAATGACTAGGCTGCAAATTCTGTGCAATATGCTTAAGTGGACACTGGCTATTCTATAGAGCAGTACTGACCAACAGAAATATAATGAACCACAAAAAAGTGCTGCATATAGAATTTTAAATTTTCTAGTTGCCACATTTAAAAAAGTAAAAAGAAACTGGTGAAATTAATTTTAAAATAATATAATTTAACCTAATCTATCCAAAATATTATCATTTTAACCTGTAATCTATAAAAAATAATATTTTACTTTTGTTGTTGTACCAAGCCTTTGAAACAGTGTTTATTTTACACTTAGAGCATATCTCAATGTGAGACAGCCTTATTTCGAGTGTTTAATAGCCACACGTGACTAGTGTCAACCATGCTGGATAGTGCAGCTATAGAATATTACCTACTGTGGAGAAAATCTCAGGTTTTATGCATTTTTATCTGTTTAATTTTCTCCCTTTATGGCAAGACTCTAATTCTTCCAAATACCTCAAATAATAAGTAGACATATCTGATTTTGGCTCTTTTAGGAAAAATAAAGGAAATGATCTTTCATTTGAAATAAACCTCTATTTCTTCCCATTAGCTTTAATTTCAAATGCCTTTATGCTACTTTAACTCAATATGCAGATTTAATCAAAGTTTACCAAAACTAGAGAAAGACTAAGCGTAATAAATTAATGATTCTTTTGGCTTAATTATCAGCTGTGCAGAGAAACCTTCTCTGACCACCTTCTCTTATTGTCTCCACCCTCCATCCCACCAGTTACTCCATCATGTAATCCTGCTTAATTTTTTTCATGATTCATATAACTATTTAAAAATGTGTTATTTATTTAAACCAATTTACCTGTTTATTGTTTATCTCTGCTACTATAATATAGGCTCTGTGAGAGCAGGCACATTTCTTCCCTTAAGCACCAACACTGCTCATTGCCTAGAAGAATCCATGGCTCATTGAAGGTGCTCAATAAATATTTGTTCATTGAATTGGTAAATATCCTCATGGCATTTTAAAAGCATAGTCTCTCCTCAATATAATTTACACTAAGCAAATCAGCTGAAATATTGTTTAGAAAGCTTCACCTGGGAGACACTGGCTTCTTAGGTCTGTCAAGAAAGCAGTAAAATTTTTATCGTTGTTCATATAATAGAACATCCAGCCCCTTTAAAAGTGAGAAATTCAGAGATGGAAAACTTCACATTTGTGATTCTAGGATAAGAGAAAAACTTATGCTTTCCCCCGAAATATCATTTAAAGTCTAATACAATGCTATTAATCCAACATACAAACATGTTTCTTTCTTCTTATTGAAAAAGCCTCCAAAATTTAATTAAAGTCAATAAAGAAATTAAAAGCTTAATGAGAGCAAGAATCCTGTGAGTGTGTTCATGCTGTTATCAGCCTGTGATGTTGTAAAAGATAGGATTATGAATTTATTGCCACACAACCAAGAGAAGAGAAAGGATAATGAGGAGAGTTGTGAAAAACCTCCCAGTGAGAGAAATCACGGAGTGAAAAACTGTTGCGCTTAATCAAGTCAATGGAGAAATTAAATACAAAAGGGATGGCTTCTGAGCATAACCACCCATTGTTTAAAGCAAAGATGGAAAAATAATTTTTGCCCCCCAAAGCCCCAGTAGATAGTTGTATGTCATAGTTGCACAGCCTTCTAGTTGCTGTATGTGGGATGCGGCCTCAGCATGGCCAGAGAAGCGGTGCGTCGGTGCGCTCCAGGGATCCAAACCCGGGCCGCCAGCAGCGGAATGTGCGCACTTAACCACTAAGCCATGGGGCCGGCCATGGGGCCGGCCCTGGAAAAATAATTTGAGATTCATCTAAACAAGATTCCTATTTAACATGTGAAACTTTATAGGAAACTCTGGGATAGTGACTACCATCCCAGAGTGATCTCTAAGTGATTAGAATCAGTCTGGATCAGAATATAAGTAATATTTTTATTATTTCACTTTAAAAATGAGTATTATATAAACTAGAAATTCATCACAGACTTCCAACTTTTTGCACTCAAATTAAGATCATCCTTCTTCAGGCTTCGAAAGCTTCAGCAACAGTAGTCAAGAGAGAGATGTGTGGGTACAATACTGAACCTTCCCTGCCTCCCTGTTTATTTCAGATCACCATAAGAATCCTCCAATTTCATCTCTAATTTCCCACATTTTCACCCCTTTAGGCTCTGCACATCTCCTGTTTAGACCCCCTCTCCCAGCTTTCCACAGTTTCTAAAACTTGCCCAAGGTTTTCTGTGGAATTCATAGTGCATCATCTTCAAAACTCGATTCTGAATGTACCCCTCATCATCTTACTCAAAGAATCCCTGGATATTCTATGAGGATGGTGTTTTCCCAGAGGATCACTGTCTGTTTTCTCCCTCTTTCCTCATACCCCTGGGCCTGGTGTTGGACTACGTGTCCTCTTTATGCCTCAACTCCAGTTCCAGATTATGCCCTCTTCCTGTACTCTGAAGTGCTCTAGCTTTGAACTGTGTCATCAGATATTACTACATAAAACCCCTTCTTACAGTCAGCTCTTGTCCCTAATGTTATTCCTCCTCATTTATTGAAGATTTTAGTTTTTGTTTCAGTCACTCTCTCAAAGATCCCCCCAGTCTTAAATCTTAGTGATATCAATTTATAGGAGATTCTTCTTCCAACATTCCAATTTCATAGTACTTTGAAATCTTCTCCTCCAATGATCTTGTCCTCCACCCCATCTCAGCCAAATTCTCATGGACATACGTATAACAGTAACATTTCCATATTCACAAGTTCAAACATTTACTTTCTGATCACTTACAACTCTCTGTATTGCTCTCTCCCTTCAGTATCTTAACTCCAACAATTCTTTCTACCAAAATACAATCTACTGATCCTTCCACTTTATTCTCTCACCCTCATTTTATACTTAGGTAATTTAAATTCCATGATTAATCATTATAATTACACACTAGCATACTCCCTTAACTCTCTTGTTCATCTCTTGATTTATTATATACACTTGACAAAACTACAACCCTAATGAAATTCAGCTCCCTGTCAATGCTGCACGTGTACCCACTCAGCTGAACATGAACCTTAAGTGATTCCTTAATACTGCTTGGTGCTTGTATTAAGTTTCCTGCCTTCATAGACAAGTGTTATCATGCCTTTTCTCTTTTTAAACCTCCGACATTCCTCCCTCAATTACATTTTCAGTTAACAATCTTGTCTCTCATTTCACTGAGCAAATCAAAGCAACTGGAAAGGAACTCTCCAAAGCTCCCACCCTCCTACCAACTACTGTACCCATTTATTCTGTCTTTCATCCTAATGATATATACAGTAGATGATATGTCAACACTGCCATCTAAGGCCCTCTGCATGTGAAGCAGATCCCATGGCTTCTCACCTATTCAGGAATATCACTCATTTTCATCATCAGCTATACTCTCTCCACCAGACTGTTCCCATTCCCACCTCCCCTATAGCTATCACTTCTTTTATTTGTTCTCCTTTACAGAAAAATACTTGGAGACAATTTTCTCAAAATTTTGTTTTCAATGTTTTTGCTCAGTTTTCAGTTTTTCTACTACTTTCATTGGGTTTTCATTTACACCAATGATCAGTTCTCCAGCCTCATAATTACTTAACACAAGAGTGGCAAGTGACATGGTTGACCATTCCCTCCATCTTGAAGCACTTTCTTCACTTAACATTCAGGTTATTTTCCTCTCTCAGTGATCAACACTACGTTATCTCAGTCTTTGGTTCTTGGATCTCTTCATTTCTCTTTCTGATCCACTCCTTTAGTGACTTCATCCTGCCTCATGACTTTAAATCCTAAGGTAAATATTCAACTGCTTACTCAATATCTCTACTTTGATGTTTAATTGGCATCTCAAAATTAAAATGTGCAAAGCAGAATTTTTATTTTCCTACTAAACATGCTTCATCTTGTGTCTTCCCAATTTCAGTGAAGACTACTCTATCCTTTTGGTTATTTATACCAGAAAGCTTGGAGTCATTCTTTTTTTTTTTTTTTTTCCACTACACCAGGGATCCTTTATTTTTTTTTATTTTTTATTTTTTTAAATTTTTTGTTTATTGCAGTAACATTGGTTTATAACATTGTAAAAATTTCAGGTGTACATCATTGTACTTCTATTTCTGCATAGATTACATCATGTTCACCACCAAAATACTAATTACAACCCATCACCACACACATGTACCGAATTATCCCTTTCACCCTCCTCCCTCCCCCCTTCCGCTCTGGTAACCACCAATCCAATCTCTGTCCCTATGTGTTTGTTTATTGTTGTTATTATCTACTACTTAATGAAGGGAATCATGTGGTATTTGACCTTCTCCCTCTGACTTATTTCACTTTGCATTATACCCTCAATGTCCATCCATGATGTCACAAATGGCTGGATTTCATCGTTTCTTATGGCTGAGTAGTATTCCATTGTGTATATATACCACAGCTTCTTTATCCATTCGTCCCTTGATGGGCACTTAGGTTGCTTCGAAGTCTTGGCTATTGTGAATAACGCTGCAATGAATACATGGGTGCATGTACCTTTACAAATTGGTGTTTTCAAGTTCTTTGGATAAATACCCAGCAGTGGCATGGCTGGATCATATGGTAGTTCTATCCTTGATTTTTTGAGGAATCTCCATACTGTTTTCCATAGTGGCTGGACCAGTTTGCACTCCCACCAGCAGTGTATGAGAGTTCCCTTCTCTCCACATCCTCTCCAACACATGTTGTTTCCTGTCTTGTTAATTATAGCCATTCTGACGGGCGTCAGGTGATATCTCATTGTAGTTTTGATTTGCATTTCCCTGATAGTTAATGATTTTGAACATTTTTTCATGTGTCTGTTGGCCATCTGTATATCTTCTTTGGAGAAATGTCTGTTCAGGTCCTTTGCCCATTTTTTAATTGGGTTGGTAGTTTTTTTGTTGGAAAGATGCATGAGTTCTTTATATATTTTGGAGATTAAGCCCTTATCAGAAGTATGGTTTGCAAATATCTTCTCCCAATTGTTAGGTTGTCTTTTCGTTTTGTTGATGGTTTCCTTTGCTGTGCAGAAGCTTTTTAGTTTGATGTAGTCCCATTTGTTTATTTTTTCTATTGTTTCTCTTGCCCGGTCAGACGTGGTGTTTGAGAAGATGTTGCTAACACTGATGTCGAAGAGCGTACTGCCTATGTTTTCTTCTAGAAGTTTCACAGTTTCAGGTCTTACGTTCAAGTCTTTAATCCATTTGGAGTTAATTTTTGTGTATGGTGTAAGGTAAGGGTCTACTTTCATTTTTTTGCATATGGCTATCCAGTTTTCCCAACACCATTTGTTGAAGAGACTTTCTTTTCCCCATTGTATGTTCTTGGCTCCTTTGTCAAAGATTAGCTGTCCATAGATGTGTGGGTTTATTTCTGGGCTTTCGATTCTATTCCATTGATCTGTGTGTCTGTTGTTGGGCCAGTACCATGCTGTTTTGGTTACTATAGCTTTGTAGTATATTTTGAAATCAGGGAGTGTGATACCTCCAGCTTTGTTCTTTTTTCTCAGGATTCCTTTAGCTATTCGGGGTCTTTTGTTGTTCCATATAAATTTTAGGATTCTTTGTTCTATTTCTGTGAAAAATGTTGTTGGAACTTTGATAGGGATTGCATTGAATCTATAGATGGCTTTAGGAAGTATGGACATCTTAACTATGTTAATTCTTCCAATCCAAGAGCACGGAATATCTTTCCATTTCTTTGTGTCTTCTTCAATTTCTTTCAGAAATATTTTATAGTTTCCGGTGTACAGATCTTTCACCTCTTTGGTTAAGTTTATTCCTAGGTATTTTATTCTTTTTGTTGCAATTGTAAATGGGATGGTATTCTTAATTTCTCTTTCTGCTACTTCGTTGTTAGTGTACAGAAATGCAACTGATTTTTGTATGTTGATTTTGTATCCTGCAACTTTACCATATTCGTTTATTACTTCTAAAAGTTTTCTGGCGGATTCTTTAGGGTTTTCTATATATAAAATCATGTCATCTGCAAATAGTGACGGTTTCACTTCTTCCTTTCCAATTTGGATCCCTTTTATTTCTTTCTCTTGCCTGATTGCTCTGGCTAGGACTTCCAGTACTATGTTAAATAGGAGTGGTGACAGTGGGCATCCTTGTCTGGTTCCTGTTCTTAGAGGGATGGCTTTCAGTTTTTCACCATTGAGGATGATATTAGCTGTGGGTTTCTCATATATGGTCTTTATTATGTTGATGTACTTTCCTTCTATACCCATTTTATTCAGAGTTTTTATCATAAATGGATGCTGTATCTTGTCAAATGCTTTCTCTGCATCTATTGAGATGATCATGTGATTTTTATTCTTCATTTTATTAATGTGGTGTATTACGTTGATTGATTTGTGAATGTTAAACCATCCCTGCATCCCTGGAATAAATCCCACTTGATCATGGTGTATAATCTTTTTAATGTATTGTTGTATGCGATTTGCTAGTATTTTATTGAGGATTTTTGCATCGATATTCATCAGTGATATTGGCCTGTAATTTTCTTTTTTTGTATTGTCCTTGTCTGGTTTTGGTATCAGGGTAATGTCGGCTTCGTAGAATGAGTTAGGGAGCTTCCCCCCCTCCTCAATTTTTTGGAAGAGTTTGAGAAGGATAGGTATTAAGTCTTCTTTGAATGTTTGGTAGAATTCACCAGGGAAGCCGTCTGGTCCTGGACTTTTATTTTTGGGGAGGTTTGTGATTACTGTTTCGATCTCCTTACTGGTGATTGGTCTATTCAAATTCTCTACTTCTTCTTGATCCAGTTTTGGAAGGTTGTATGATTCTAAGAATTTATCCATTTCTTCCAGATTGTCGAATTGGTTGGCATATAGCTTTTCATAGTATTCTCTTATAATCTTTTGTATTTCTGAGGTGTCTGTTGTAACCTCTCCTCTTTCATTTCTGATTTTACTTATTTGTGCCTTCTCTCTTTTGTTCTTGGTGAGTCTAGCTAAAGGTTTGTCAATTTTGTCGATCTTTTCAAAGAACCAGCTCTTGGTTTTATTAATTTTTTCTATTTTTTTTTTGGTCTCTTTCATTTATTTCTGCTCTGATTTTTATTATTTCCCTTCTTCTACTGATTTTGGGCTTGGTTTGTTCTTCTTTTTCCAGTTCCTTCAGGTGCATTGTTAGATTGTTTATTTGAGATTTTTCTTGTTTGTTGAGATAGGCCTGTATCGCTATAAACTTCCCTCTTAGAACTGCTTTTGCTGTATCCCATAAATTCTGGCATGTCGTATTTTCATTTTCATTTGTCTCCAGGTATTTTTTGATTTCTTCTTTGATTTCTTCATTAACCCAGTCGTTGTTCAGTAGCATTTTGTTTAATCTCCATGTATTTGTGGCTTTTCTGATTTTCTTCCTATAGTTGATTTCTAGTTTCATACCGTTGTGGTCAGAAAAGATGCTTGGTATTATTTCAATCTTCTTAAATTTATGGAGACTTGTTTTGTGGCCTAATATGTGATCAATCCTGGAGAATGTTCCATGTGCATTTGAAAAGAACGTGTATTCTTCCGTTTTTGGATGGAATGCTCTGTATATATCTACTAGGTCCATCTGTTCTAGTGTGTCATTTAAGGCCAATGTTTCCTTATTGATCTTCTGTTTGGATGAACTATCCGTTGGTGTAAGTGGAGTGTTAAAGTCCCCTACTATTATTGTGTTACTGTCTATTTCTTTTTTTATGTCTGTTAATAATTGCTTTATATATTTAGGTGCACCTACATTGGGTGCGTAGATATTTACAAGTGTTATATCCTCTTGTTGGATTGTTCCCTTGATCATTATGTAATGCCTTTCTTGGTCTCTTTTTACAGTTTTTGTTTTAAAGTCTGTTTTGTCTGATATGAGTACTGCTACCCCAGCTTTCTTTTCATTGCCATTTGCGTGGAGTATCTTTTTCCATCCCTTCAATTTCAGTTTGTGAGTGTCTTTTAGGTCTGAAGTGTGTCTCTTGTATGCAGCATATATATGGGTCTTGTTTTTTTATCCAGTCAGCCACCCTATGCCTTTTAATTGGAGCATTTAGTCCATTGACGTTTAAAGTAGCTATTGATAAGTATGTACTTACTGCCATTTTTTAACTTTTTTTTTTTTCTCAGTGTTTTAGTAGTCCTTCTCTGTTCCTTTCTTCTTCTATACAGAATTGGTGGTCACTTTAGTTTGACCTCTGTCTGAAAGCTGTACTCTTTAACTCCGCTCCTCCCTCATGTTTTTGATATCATATCTAACCTCTTTGTTGTGCATTTGTATCCATTACATTCTAATCATGGAAATAGATAATTTTTCCTATTTGTGATCTTTTCTTTTTCCCTTAAATCAGTCCCTTTAACATTTCTTGTAGCACTGGTTTCTTGGTGACAAACTCCTTTAATTTTTGCTTATCTGGGAAAATTTTGATCTCTCCTTCCATTTTGAATGATAACCTTGCTGGGTAGAGTATTCTTGGCTGTAAGTTTTTTCCTTTTAGCACTTTAAATATATCGTGCCATTCTCTTCTAGCCTGTAAGGTTTCTGCAGAGAAGTCAGCTGATAGCCTTATGGGGTTTCCTTTGTACGTAACTTGACATTCTCTTGCGGCTTTTAGGATTCTCTCTTTATCTTTAATTCTGGACATTTTGATTATGATGTGTCTTGGTGTGGGCCTCTTTGGGTTTATCTTGTTTCGGGCTCTCTGTGCTTCCTGTACCTGGATGTCTGTTTCCTTCCTTAGGTTAGGGAAGTTTTCATCTATTATTTCTTGAAATAGATTCTCTGACCCCTTGTCTCGCTCTTCTCCTTCCGGGACACCTATAACACGGATGTTAGTGTGCTTGATGTTGTCCCAGAGGTCCCTTAGACTGTCCTCAGTCTTTTTAATTCTTTTCTCTTTTACCTGTTCACCTTGGGTAATTTCTTCTAGTCTTTCGTCCAGCTCACAGATCCGTTCTTCTGTATCCTCTACTCTGCTTTTGAGTCCCTCTAATGAATTTTTCATTTCCAGTATTGTATTCTTCATTTCTGATTGGTTCTTTTTTATATCTTCCATTTCTTTGTTGACATTCTCACTGAGTTCATCTATTCTTCTCCCCAGATCAGTGAGCAGCCTTAACACTCTTAGTTTGAACTCTCTGTCAGGTAGGTTGCTCATTTCTGTTTCACTTAGTTCCTTTTCTGAGGTTTTGTCCTGTTCCCTTACTTGGAATGTATTCTTTTGCCTCTTCATTTTGCCTCTTTCCCTGTGCTTGTGTCTACGTATTAGGTAGGTCAGCTACGTCTCCTGCTCTTGGATAGGTGACCTTATGTAAGTGATGGCTTAGGAGGCTTCCAGTGTGCTTCCCTCACTTCTCAATGTTCCAGTGGTGACCCCTATGTGGGCTACGTGTATCCTTCTGCTGTGGCCTGTTTGCTCTCCCTGTAGGTGCCCAGGGAGGCTGAGTTATGCTCCTGGCCAGCTGTTGTAATGCTCAGCTGCTTGTAGTTGTTGTGGGCCCTTCAGTCTCTTTATCAGGTGTGGGGATCCCCAGCACAGTTGGCTGCAAGTTCTAATACCACATTTGTGTTGCAGTATTTCTTTTAAGTGAGTAGGCCCCCACCGTGGCCAGTTGTTAGGCTCAGGGCCTTACAATTGCTGTAAGCCTCTAGCCTATTAGGTCTCTTGTCAGCTCTCTGAGGATTGCAGCTGGGTGGGGCTGGCCTCAGGCACAGGAGCACCCAATTGTTTCAGGTTTTGGAAGGTGGAGCAAACCTCCTATGTGGGTCTTTGAGAAGTACAAGTCTTCTGCGGCTGAGAAGCCCTGCTGCCCACAGGTCCACACACACAGTCAACACAGTCCTGCCCCGTGTGAGTGCCCTGACCTCCCCAAGTGGACCCAGTCTCTCCACGGCGGGAGCCCCACACACTCCGCCACCGCCCCACACTCTCCACCCGCTCCTTGTGCACACCCTGCCCCGCTCAAGTCGGCTCAGTTGCCAGGCTGCAGAGAATCCAGTCACCAATCTATGCAGGCCCACAAGTTGCCTGAGGGCTTGTTGTTGGGTGGGGCCAGTCTCTAGGGTGGGCTGCCTGTCCTGGCTGAGCTGGATTAGATCGGTGCTCTAGCGGGTGGGGCAGACCCTGGGCTAGCAGGCCTCAGGGAGAACTCCAATGGTGTCTGTGTCAGCACGCCCACACCAGGCCACAACAATGGCCGCCGCCAATGTCCCAGTCCCTGGAGAGGTCTCACCCCTCACCGAGATGCACTCAGGGCCTATTAGGTGAGTCTCTTGTCACCAAAGCACTGTACACCTTTCTTTCTGGTGACTTTAGGGTGCTTCCTGAAACGGGTGAGTTTGCATGCGGGCCCTTTAAGAGCCAGTTTTAGTTTCTTTGTGAACCGGGTTTTCTGGGGGTACTCCCCAGTGTTTTAGTAGCAGGCACAGTCAGATATTATGCCGCTGGTCTCGATTGTGCTGGGTCCACAAAATGCCCACAGCCGGGGCGCTCCCGGCTCAGGGCCCCGTGTCTCCAGGGAGGCTGCTTACCTGTGAGCTGCTCCCGGCAGCCGTGAAGCTGGCGGCTTGTGAAGGCGGCGTTTTTCCTCTCCGGAAGGGAGTCTCTGCCTCTTCCACCTCAGTTAGGATTGTCCGTTGTTGCAGCAGTTTTCAGTTCTGTCTCAGGGGTAATTTTTCCACGAGTAGTTGTAAATTGGCTGTGTCCACGGGAGGAGGTGAGTTCCGAGTCTGCTTACGCCGCCATCTTGACTTGGAGTCATTCTTGATTCCTTGTTTTGTCTCACATCTCTCACCTGATTCACAAGCTAATCTTGTTGGATCTACCTTCAAATTATAACTAGATTCTGACTACTTTTCACCTTTTCCACTGCCACCAACCTGTTCCAAAATGGATTATTTCAACTGCCTCCTAACTGGTTTCCCTACTTCAACCTTTGTTCTCACTCCTCAGTGTATTCTCAACACAATAGCCAGAATGATCCCACTAAAATTCAAGCAATATCTTGGAACTCCCATACTTAAAATTCTCCAATATTTTTCCATTTTATTCAAACTAACTCATTTACTACTCCAAAATCCATATGAGGTACATTCAAATATTAGTACCATTTTAGAGACCAAGAAGTGAGGCTCAAACAACAACAGTAACTTGCTCAAGGTTGTAGGCTGCTAGGTGATTGTACTAAGATTCAGTCTTAGGAGTTCTGGTTTCAGAATCCATATTTTCTAGCCATTATGATTTACTGACAAAAATAGTTTTAAAAACCAATAAGATCTTAAAGCCTACATATGTCTGACTCTGTAGACCTCTTCCCCTACTATTCTCCCCTTTGTTTATTCCTTCAGCCACCCTAGCCCCATTGCTATTCCTTGAATTATTCAGTCAAACTGAAATGCTTACAGTTCCCACAAACTTTCTTTGCTTCTTAGTTTACATGTCCGTCTGGCACTTTAGTTTTCTGTTCTTTCAGTTGTTGATTTCTGCATGATTCTCTAGTATATGCCACATCTTCTCGGCCATGAAAATTGTTCTTTGTCCATTTAGTAAGTGATATCAAGATGGTGGGATGGCATTTGACCTGCACTGCCCATCAAGACTCTGGCTCCAAAAAGTCAGTACTCCAGATAATTAATTTCTAAGACTGAGAGAGCTAAATCCGCTGATCTTTCAAACAAAGTCCCTTCACTCTTTCCCATCTTAAGGTCTTTGCATTTGCCATTCCCTCTACCTGGAATGTTCTACTTCTACATTTCTGCATTGCTGGCTTCAGCTAGGCATTCATGTCTCAGCTCATATGTTACCTGCTCAAGGAAGTTTCTCTGACCACTCGAGCCAACATAGCCATCATCACTCTCTCTCTAACCACTCTATCCCATCACCCTATTTTATTTTTTCACAGTGAAGTATTTGAAAAATTCATTTATTTATATACACATTGATTACCTCCCCCAAGTAGAATATGAGCTCCCTTAGCAAGAACTTTGTTCACTTTCATTTCCCACCACCTAGTTCAGAACCTTCACAAAGAAAATGATCAATAAATATTTTTTTTAAATCCATGAATAAATCAGTATTTTTGTCTTTCTTGATTCTAATGGGCAAAAAAAACAGCAATCAGTATGGAAATTTCTGAATTTCAAAATTTTGTAGAGAAATACTTACCCATTCTCTATTACAATTAGTATGTGTATACTAGGGTCTATTCCCAACTTAGTAGAATATAAATAAGACATGCACAGTTTTAGTAATTCTTATAAAACAAGTACTCAGCAAACATAGTCTTTCTTTTAGTTTCCTAGTCTTAACCTTCAGTAGTGCAAGTTTTCTAGGATAGAGAAGTATTTTGTTGCTTGTAGTCATACATATATACGTATATACATATATATGTATATACACACACATACATAAATATATGCACACATACAAATCTCTCTCTATATATATCTATCTATATATGTATATATACATACATTTAATTATACTTTTGAATTACTTAGAACAGTCTCTTCCCTATATGGTTATCTGGCAAAATATTGTTTGTTTTCTTACAGTTCAAGCTTAGATGAGTAGAAGCAAACTGCCAGACCAGCAAAGATACCTCATGAGAGAAATGCACATTATTGATAAATGCTATAAAATACACCCTGACATTTTGGTGTGTCATGCCTCAGCAAATTAGAAGGGCGTCCTTAGTTCTTAAGGGAAACACTACAGCTCCAATCTTTTTCAAATTGATCTATGAATGTAAACCTGGCATTCACTTCAATATATACAAGTGGTAAAATAAACAAAGGTTAATGCTTAGCATATAAAAATTCAAAAGAAGAGAACATGATGAGGAACCCTCGCGTTTCTCAGTTAAACAAGTCAAGATTATTAATTTCAGAGAAGCACCAACCTTAACATAATAACAACAACAATAATGGTAAGGATGCTTACATACATCAATTAAAAAGTTATTTAATTTCCTTTTAACTTACTCTAAGTCTCCTTCTTGTCCTGATTTAGCTAAATCTTATGCTATGACAGCCCCATGTGAATGATAACTTTTAAAATCATTTTTTGTTTTTTCAAACTTAAAAAATATGAGACTTATCCCAGAGAAAGGAAAACCTATATTCACACAAAAACCTTCACATAAATGTTCATAGCAGCTTTATTCATAATAACAAAACACTGAAAACAACCTAGATGTCCTGTAATGGGTAAATGGTTAAATAAACTGTGGTACAACCATACTATGCAATACTATTGAGCAATAAAGAGGAATGAACTATTGATACACTATCTGTATGGATCTCTAAGGAATTATGCTGAGTGAAAAAAGCCAATATTGTCAGGGTACATATTGCAGGATTTCTCTTACATAGCATTCTTGAAATTACAGTATTTTAGGAATGGAGATGAGATTACCGGTTACTAGGAGTTAGGGAGGATCAGAAGGTGGGTATGGCTCTAAACGGGCAACAGGAGGGATTCTTGTGGTAATGGAAATGTACTATATATTAAACATATCAATGTCCATAACCCAGTTGTGATTTTGTAGTATAATTTTGCAAGATGTTACTTTGGGGGAAACCGGGTAAAGAACATATGGGATTTCTCTATATTAGTTTTTACAACTGTATGCAAATCTATAATTATCTCGAAATAAAAAGTTGAATTAAAAAATAATGTGACAACTGCTAAGATAAATATGATCTCTAATTGGAGTATAAATACCTGGAAATTAACTCTTTTTAGAATTAAAATTTATATTTTTCTTTAACTATGTCCTGTCAGACCAATGTTCTGGCTATATACTTATAAGAAAAATATTGATTCAAAACTGTTAATAAGCACCTAAATGACTAGCTGCTTATTATAAGCACCTAAATAACTATGACTAGGTCATAGTTCATTTCGAAAATTTCATTCCTTTTGCTAAAGATGTGTCAAATACACAACTAAGTTGAAAATATGGCATCAATTATCCAGCATCATATTCAGATAGCCCAGGATCAGTGGGGTCTTTTGAAACGGAAATTTTGTGTTTAAATGTTGTTTCTGGCCTTTGCATAAGTTACCTGCTCATTTTTTCTTCATAGCATTTTAACATTTTGAGTTTCAGGATGACTGCTCCAACAAAGAAAGCATCTGGTATTTGAAATTGCCAAACAAGAGTTCAAGTTCCAATACTTTCTTAATAGTAACATAATCTAGTGCAAATAATTTCCTGCTCTGAGACTGTTTCCTTAGCTATAAAATGGAGCTGATATCCAACTCTTAGGTTTACTATGAAGATAAACGGGAATGTCTCATTGAAGCAATCCAGCTCGGTGGCTGGTACATGATAGGTGATCATTTTATTGATCATTAATGCATCCATTCAACAAATATCTGCCATAGGCCAGACATTTGTCCATAAGCAAGCATTCTGGCTCCCCTAGAAGGTACCTTCTACTGGCAAAGATGGGCAACAGAGGTATAAACAAATGAATAAAAATCAGGAGGTGGTAAGCACTATAAAAAAGTAAAACAGATTAATGGGGAAAAAAAGTGCCTATAGAAGAGGAGCAATCTACTTTTTTTCAGCCCTTTGTATACTGGCTGTTCTATATGAAAATATAGATGATGTCACACAATAAACATGTTATGATCATTTTTGTAAAATTTTCTTTGATTAAGTGTCCTTACCATAAGAAGTTCTTCATGAGATAAGATCCCAAAAGATGATTTCCCTGATGGGGAAAAAAATAAACCATTAAAATTAGAAATAATGAGCACTGACCATACTCATTCAAATAAAACTACCATCACTATTTGAACAGTCAAAATACTTTTACACTTATTTTAAACCTGTTGGCCTATTACCAAGTGAAAAACCACGCCAAGCATACGGGGTAAAAATCCTCAGAGATTTTCCACTTCTAACTGTAATACTAATCTGTAACTTTTATTAGCCTCAGTTTCCCCAGTTACAACGTCATGGAATTTGCTTCAATTGAACTATAGCATAGCTAAAATTCTAATTCTGTTCAAAGCTAAGCCAAAGTAATTTTAACTAGTTTAAAGAAAAGTTTTATACATGTTAATTTTGAGATGCTAATTACACACACACAACTTATACACAAAGTATCAGGTTGTATTTCATGTATTTCATGTTTAAATTGGAATTGGAAGTTATTCAGTAATGTGCAACTATTTAATTTCAATCAAGAGAAGAACATATTTTCCTAATACTTTAGTACTCTAAACACTGGAAGCCTGAGATGAAGGAGAAAAAAAGAAACTCTAATTTGTCCCTGAGTGATTTACACGCTTTTAAAAGAAACTTTTGCTCATGGAAGATATCTATTTCTCCACCATTACTTTTTTCAATCCCTACCATGTTTTTTCCACTACCACACTTTAATTTAAATTTGGAGTAGCAACTTAGAATTGAGCAAAAGCAATAGATTTCCAAAATCAGAAGGCTGTTTTGAATCACTTTCAATAAGAGAAGAAAAACAAATGAATTACAGGCAGCATCAGGCTCTGGAATTCAAATTACAAGCACTCTGAGGAGTAATTATAGTATGTGGTCCAAGGATCCTGCTGCTCAGGTCCATTAACATTACAGACCCTGCTGAATTCTGAAAATGTTCCTAAGATCTAACATTTTTACAAAAAGATGCGAAAACCAAATCCCCAAAATACTCCCTTGATAAATAAAAGGATAAACTCAATATTTATATTGTAGTCTTAAGAAAAGTTTAAGATATACAGATATACTGCATATGTTAAAAGTGGTGAAATGTCTAGTATTAAAATGAATGGGCAGAGCCAACTGAAAACTCCATTAATAGGCCTGATTTTAAATTCTATCACAAAAAGAAAATGACTCTCGTACTTCCAAAGTGTAATAAAGCCCAGAGTTCCTCCTATGCAGCTCAAGAAAGCAGACCTCGGGCAGGTGAAAGTTACATGAAGGTTGATTTCATCTTAATATAAGAAGGAAAAAATGCATCATGAAATAGAGCGTTGCCAGTGACTAAAAACATTTAAAAACAGGATAGTTTCATGTTAGACCATTCTAGAAAAGGCTTCTGACTAGAGAGTCTCAATGCTTCTTTCCCACACTTAAGATAGTATAATTCTGTGCTTCAATAACCTTTGCAGTGACCCTGCAAGAAAATCTGAGATACGAAACAAATCCACGTTAATTTGCTTTAAATATCAAATCCCTATTAAGCATTTCTTTAAAAACTTGCCAATTTGTTCATGAATGTATCATAATCACTTACTAGCAGGCCCTTGCATTTGGAGTTTCCTAGGTCTCAAACACTTTTTCCCTCCCTCTCCCCCAGTAATTCTGAAGTATCCTATAGGTCCTAGCTATGTATTATCTTCTGCAGGAACTCTTTTCTGCCCTGGAGACTGCATTAGGTGCCCTTCTATGTGTTTTCATAGAACATGCATCCACCCCTGTAGCACTGCTTTTCATATTGTGTAGTACCGGTTTATTTCCCTTACTGGACCATAGACTCCCATAGGCAGTAGTTGTGATTACAATTAAAATAGATCCAAAAAAATTAGTCCTGTGGAGACAGTAGTTCCAGAATGTTGATGTGATACTTTAAAAAGAAGATTATTTTTTGAGATAACTTTGGAAAATACTGGATGATTCAGAAGTTAAGCAAATTTATTTACTGAAAGACATCACAGAGCCATGAAAGTGTTTTATATTCTGAGAATTATTATTGTTATTATTAAGAGGATAAATGGATGCAGAATTTCTCAACATTATTTTACCTCAGACTCATTTTTTTTTTCATGGAGCATCCTATAAGACTAGGGTTCCTTCTCATTTATTTTAGAGGACACTGAATTATTTTATTCACCAGTTCCCTGGATAGCATCTGGCACAGAGTAGGCAGGTAAGAAAAACTAATTATATCAGTTATTAAAGTGCAAACTAACTAGCTTTCAGATGTCTTGATAAATGCCACCCTATCTACTCTAAATTATTTTTTTTAGATAAAGTGACTTTGTGATCATCTTCTTTATTCTGATTGCAGGAATTCTCTCTCTAATATACTTGATCATTTAACTCATGTGAGAAAAGCTCAGGGCTGGAGACATCATATCTACATGAGGCAGTATGTTTCATTATTAGATAACAATTATTTCACAAATTCTTTTTCATTGAACTTACAGCTGAGTGCCTCTAACTTTAGTGCACTGATTGAAGCTCCTCCTTTTTGAACAACCAAAAAAAGGTTATACTTTCTTCTACATAACACTTCATAGGCATTCCTCTTAGGTTTCTCCTCTCTGAGCTAAACATCTTACTTCCCTGATTCCTGCTGCAGTGTGGTTTCCAGATTCCCAAGTCGACAGCAATCTTGTTATAAAATTTTAGTTTATTGATTCTGGTATATTCTTCCAAAGCCTACTTCAAGTCAAGGTAAGACAGAATCTTAATATTTTGGAAAGATGTCATAGCTCAATCCTATGTTCTTTATTCCACTCGTATTGCTCCTGTTGCCCAGAATGCTTTTTCTTCTTCCCTTCACCTCTTCAAACATGATTTACCCTTTGAGATAAAGCTCAACCCCACTGCATGCCCGACTACTTTAGCAGTCATTTCTTCCCTCCTGCTCTCAGACAAATAATTTAAGACTCATAGTCTATTATCATAATTCAGCCTCCCAGTTTTCTTTATTATTCACTGACATTCCTTGTGTATTTTCTCCATTCACTAAGAAGTTATAAGAATCATGAGGGCAAGTACTTCCCTTTATGTTTCTCCAGAGCACTTTGTAAAGTGCTTACATACACGAAAACTATTGATTAACCAGCTGCCTGAAAATGCTGATACACATTTGTATGCAGATTTCTATGGCAGTAGCCCACACAACCTCCTTGCTCCTTGACATTTAGAGGCTGAGGTAAAGCACGCTGGGCCAGATAGAGTCAGTTGTTGGTACGCTGCTTGCTTCCTGACCTTCCAAGCTTTTCTCTTTACTGGGAGGGAAGGGTGGTGTGCTGAAGGCCCGAAAAGGACACTTCTAGATTCTCTTGCCTAGCTTTCTGATTGGTTCTACAAATGGGAGGCACTGGTAGGAATTTAGAAAGCAGAAGCAAGAAAAAAACCATCCTGTCTGCAACTCTCAAAATAGCAGAAAGGCAACTACTAGGGAAGTGTAGAATCCAGCATTTTCAGGTACCACCAGCGGCAGCTGAGGCAGTCCCATTTCAGAAGCAGTGCCTCAGCTTAGCTGTGAGTGTTCTCCCAGACAGGGGCAGCAGCAGCTCCCTGATTTGAGGCAAAAGTCACTCTTCCCCTTTCCTGCCCATCTATTACTTTTGTAAATGTTTTTCTGCATGGAAAACCTCTCTTTGAGGATATACAAATGGTAAATAAACATACGAAAAACCATCAGGGAAATACAAATTATAACCACAATGAAATACCACTAAATAATCCTGAGGAGCCAATCAGAAAATACAGAAATAAAAGAAAGACAGAAAATACCATGTGTTGAGAATATAGAGCAACAAGAATTCTCAAACACAGCTGGTGAGAATGTAAACTTGATACAACCTCTTTGGGAACCTATTTGGCTGTTTCTACTGAAGATGAACATACGCAATCTCCGTGACCCAGAAATTCCATTTCTAGGTATATACTCATCACAAATATGTACAGATGTTTACCAAAATACATGTAATAGAATGTTCAGGCTTAAACCTGGTTATTACTCAAATCTTCAAACAGTATGAGGATAAATTGAAGTATGTTCACATAATGGGACACTATACAGTAATGATAATAACTGTCCACAACTACATGCAACAATATGAGTGAATCATACAAACAAATGTTGAGCTAAAGAAGTCAGACATAAAAGTGTGCATACTGTATCATCCCTTTTATGTAAAATAAAAACAAACAAAAGCATTCAATGCTGTAAGTTAGAATAATGGACTACCTTTGGAGGAAGCAGAAAAGGGTCTATCGGGGTGCTAGGGATGATGTGTTTCTTTAGCTGGGTGCTAGTGACACAGAGATATTCAGTTGGTGAAAATTCATTGAGGTGTACTTCTACAATACGTGCGTTTTTTCTGCGCACATATTGTGCTTCAATACAAATTTTTTTTCTTTATTCTTTTTTTTTTTCAGGGAAGGATTTGCCCTGAGCTAACATCTGTTGACAATCTTCCTCGCTCTTTTTTTTTTTTTGCTCCTCAAAGCTCCAGTACATTGTTGTATATTCTGGTTGTAGGTCCTTCTAGTTCTTTTTTGTAAGCCCTCACCACAGCATGGCAACTGACAGACAGTGGTGTGGTTCCGTGCCCAGGAACTGGACCCAGGCCTCCAAAGCAGAGCACGCTGAACTTTAACCACTAAGCCATCAAGGCTGGCTTCAAAATTTTGTTTTTAAAGTTTTGGTCTACTTCAGACCAGGATATACTAGTGACTTTGTCACTGCATAGCTGGGGTAATATTAGCCAGGAAAAATTGAAAGCAAGTACTCTAAACATTTCTTTTGGCCATTAAAACAAACAAGCAAGCACTATTAATAAAGCTTCCTCAGAATATCTAACTAAAAAGTTAAAAAAAAATTAACTCTTTGTATTAAAAACCTAGAGAGGTTTCTTAATGCATAGAGATGTAGCTTTATTTGCTTTTGAAGTTAATATATGGAATTCTTATGGATTATGTCAAAATGACTTTAATAATTATTCATGTAAAATAACTAAAAATTCCAGAATATATACATTAAAAATTTCACCAAAATCCCATGAAGTATTCCAAATTGATAAGAAATAAGTCAGGTTTTAAAAATATATAACAAATACCAGTGTCATTATCACATATATTTTAAACACCCCACTGTCTCTTCCAGATCATATTTAAACATTTTCATTCATTATCATTATTTTCATGAAACCTCTTGAGTCTTTCACAAGAATAAAAATTTTCTGCTTCCAGACAAGGAAAAGGAGTTATTAAATAAAGTAGAACTTGAAGGGAGATAATTTGTTTTATTCGACTTTCATTATTAAATAAAATCCAGGGACTCAGACTATTTAATGGAATTTTTTTAAAACATACAGAGGCACACTGCCTAAGCACAATTACAATTGCTACCATATTTCTTTATGGGACTCCTCATTCATGGGGACAGGAATACAGAAACAACATATAAAAAACTTTGCAAGGCAATTATAGCAGGCAATGACCCAACTAGTCAATTTCTTAGTCATTTTAGCAAGTACTCCAGCAGAAGGGGAACCATTATCATTTTGAGCAATTAAACCAAAAAAATGATCCTACGTAAAGTGCAGAATGTGCTGATCCCTGGATAGTAAAAAAAAACCAAAGACATATAGATGAGGTAAGAGTAGCAGGATCAAGCTTTGTATTAGATTTACATTTTACGTGGCTAAAATTAAACACTCTAATTTAATTCTTGAGTTTACCAAACAGCAAAAGAGCCACAAATCCTTTGTATATTAAGTTTTTAAAGTTTTACTATCTACTATGTTTATCATCTCTAAATAATCTTTTCAATAAGAGTATGTTCATATATATTTTGAGCCTTATAAAATTTGAAAGTATTTCCATTGCCTTTGCCCATGAAAGACACTTTGTTTTGGCATGAAATTTTGGTACACCATTCCCCCCTTAAATTCTAATGAAATTTAATGTTATGGAGGAGAATTCTGATGCTGAACTCCTTTTGCACTTTTAGGTAACTCTATTTTCTCTCTAGAAAATTATGAAATGTTCCCCCATTTTCCTTATAATTAAAAAAACTCCGAATATGTCAGTATAGGTCATCTTCCATTAATTTTACTTGCAACACAGCATATATCCTTCCTGAATTTAGTTTTCAGGATATATTACATTTGTGAGTAAATCATTCTATAATTTATACAAAACATATAAAAGAGGCAATGGGCTCCTTTCAGTTTTATTTAGAACATTAAATTAACTCCATAGTCATCCTGTCAATACTCTGTCTTTCCAAACTTAAGACTAATAAACATATTAGTGTAACTTTCATTCCTCTTATCATTTCTTAAATGCACCATTGTATCAGGATCCTGAATGATTTTATTGTTTCAAGTATCCCTCCAATTCATCATCTACATCAGGGTTTCTCAACCTTGGCATTATTAATATTTGGGGCTGGATATTTCTTTGTGGTGGGGGCCGCCCTAAACGCTATAAGATATTTAGAAGTACCTCTACTCCCTACACACTAAATGACAGTAGCCACCTCCGAACCTATCATGACAAGCCAAACTTGCTCTAGACATTATCAGTTGTCCCCTGGGAGGTAAAATCACCACTGTTGAGAACTACTGATCTACATTACTGCTAGAGCTATCTTTCTAAAATACTCATTAGATTATTAATTCTGCTGTTTAAATAATTCCTTTTAATGGTTATTCTTCTTCACCTTTTAGATAAGCATATTATGCAAGACTTTTGCAATAAGTCTTGGTACTCATTTCTAAAATTAAATCATTACATCATGCACTTTTGCTTCAACTACAAAGAACTATTTGTCTCTCAAACCACACACTCCACTCTTTTATGCTTTTGTGTTTTTGCTTATGTTAATCCCTCTATAAGGATTGCCTTTTCTTCCACTTCTACTTGGAAAATTATGACTAACGTATTAAAACGAGTTAAAGTATCACCTCTGTGAAGTTTTTTTTTTCCCACAGATACATAGCATTAAATATTGTATACACGTAGGAAATATTTTCATAATTTATTTGCCCAAATTTATTTTTACTATTTGGAGTCGCAAAAAAATTTTATTTTAGAGAATACTACATAATGAACCCAACATTTTTTTATCAATTGTTAACCATAAAAATAGAATCTATCATTCTGTAAGAATGGAATCATTTCCACCAACTTTATTACATTAAACTTGCTTAGAGAGAAGCTCATCTGATACATATCTGTCCCCTCATAAAGCCTTCAGGCATAGTTTTTCAATTTGGCATTTCCACTCCCAGAAGAGCTTAGTTTCATCTGCACACTGGAAGATTTCACTGGGCTGTCTCATCCAACTCATTTATAAGCCCATTTGATAGTGCCAATCCCTAGTGAACTCAGGTAAGTAAAATTCCATAAAAAGCAAGAAGCACTTTACCTGAAAATGTAACTGAGGTCACTAGTGTGCATATATGCATTGAACAGCTACCACATGTTTTGGGTCAGCACTGTCCAATAGAACTTTCCGTGAGGATGGCAATGTTCTATATTTGCACTGTTCAGTATGGTAGCCATATGTGGCTACTGAGCACTTGAAATGTGGCTAGTGTGATTGATGAACCAAACTTGAATTTTATTTAATTTATTTAAATTTTAATTTTAATTCAAATAGCCATATGCAGCTATAGGGCACAGATTTGGGCTATCATCAAACTATTTTCCCAGATTTTCATAAAAAGGAAATTTGGGATTTTTGTCAATTAGTTTTCATACTTCAGTTGAGAGCTCCAGAAGAAAGAGAAAGTTTTACACTGCATCATCTCACCTCTTATCTTGCATTATAACTCCATTTGGTGGTATGAAAAATAAGAAAAGGAGGTCTGAGCAACCGTATATATAATTCAAAACTATCTCAGCAAGAATAGGACTTTTTTAGTTACTTAGGAGGAGTTGAGAAAACAAGAAAAACAAGGTCTGATTAAACTTGACTTATTGATGAATCATACACATTTCCCCTAAATGATATGATTTATTGAGGTTATTCTAGAAAAACTAAAGAGAAAACACTAGTGTTTAACAAAGCTTTGTAGAAGAGAATGTTTTTGTGAACACTAAGAGAGAGAATAACAAAGTCCAATGAATCCAATAAGACGAGTAGTGAGCACCTGACAGTAGTCGATAAGAAAAATGGCATGGAGGGTCACAGAATCAGAGAGGTAACTGGTGATCATAAGGGCCCATGACTTAACATGACTTAAGATAGCCTCTCCAAGCACTGATTTTGTTTTGTTGTCATTAGTGTCGTCGAGTCAACTCCGACTTCTAGCAACCCTGTGTACAGCAGAGTGGAATGCTGCCCAATATTTTTTGTGTGCCACCCTCTCACCTTCTGGTGATATATCAGACAATGCTCTACTGTTATTCACAGAATTTTGATGGCTAATTTTTTCTGGAAGTGGACAGCCAAGTTCTTCTTCCCAGTCTGTCTTAGCCTGGAAGCTCTGCTGAAACTTGTCCGCCAAGGGTGACCCTGCAGGTATTTGAAATACTAAGGGCATAGCCTTCAGCATCACAGCGACATACAGCCGCCACAGTATGACAGCCCAGAGAGGGTGGTGTGATTCCCTGACCAGGAAACAAACCTAGGCCATGGAGGTTAGAGTGCCTAATCTTAAGCACTAAACCACCAGGGCTGGCTTCCCAAGCTCTGAAAAGGGAAGAAAAATGGATAAAATAGAACTTGCGATAGATGGTTCCTAAGTTTTGCTTAACAAGACTAAAATGAAGGGAAAATTACAAATGGAATGTTTCAATAGTGCAGAGTCAAAAGAGAGGGCAAAAAGATGAAACATAAAAAAGAAAATTGAAAGAGTATAAATCAATTATTTCCCACAGCATATTTACTTGTTTTAAGAACACAAACCTGCTAACTGCACCATGATGTATTCTAATTTATCTCTGTTCTACAGTGCAATTTCTCCAGCTATAATTTAAAATTTAATTATGTTCTTAATTAGCCATTTCTGCTGAAGGAGTGATATGCCCCTAGAGTGGCAGAATACAATTATTCATCTACCAAGTTCATATTGAGCATATTCCATGTAGTACCAGTGCTCCTTGGCCTGAGAGGTGACTTCCAGCTGGGTGATCATAAAGACTTCAGACTGGAGGTGGGATGTAAATTCACCTTGATGGATGGATAGGAAATAAGGCAAAATGACATCGGTGTGTCCCAACAGTGTTATCCTAGGAAACTGTCCAACAGACCCACCCAACAATTATTTATTATTTAATTTTCTAGGATAAAACTTTGTTCAACATTCTATTGACTATTATTTAGGGACCAGACTCTGAAGTTGCATGTTAACTTGCAGATTTTTACCCTGTAGGACAGTCATCAGTCTTGCATCTCACCTAGCAATCTTACTCTAATATTTTCCCTTCTATCCCCATACTTATTTGGTTCCTCAAATGCTCTGAATTAGCTTCACCATCTTGTTGGTTCCCTCATTAGTAAGTTAATAAAGCTTTGGCACATGCTCATTTTATATTTATATTAGGGCCATGCATATAAACTTATAGAAACTACATTTTGAAATAGATAGGGGTTGAAAAAAAGAGCAAAAGCAGTACAGGTAGAGAGAATTGAGTGACAAAATGCAAAATGTAAAAAAGAACAAAGAAAAGCCTTTTTTCTCACTAAATCCACCCATTATCTGCTCTGGGAGGATACAAAGAATAGTTTGCCCCAATGACACTGGATGATCTAGAGTTAGACAAAGTAAACATTTCATAAACATAATGTTACAGGAAAGAAGCCAAACACAAAATAATATATACAATTTATATATATTACAAAAAGAGGCAAAGCTAATTTATGTTGCTAAAGGAAGTAGTTCTCCTTGCAGAGAGAGGGGACAGTGACTGAAAGGGAGAATAAGGGGTCCTCCTGGGGTGCTGGTAATGCTTTCTTTCTGATTACACAGGTGTGTATAGTTTACAAAAATTCATCAAGCTTAGGATATGTGCACTTTTCTGAATGTCAATTATACTCCAATAAAAAATGATCGTACATACCATAAATGTTTGAAAATGTTCATAATAAAAAGAAGAAACATATGTTTTCTTAAAGATTCTGGATTTGGTACAATCTCCTCTCCACCATGTTTACATTTGTCTTTTTCTGTCACTACATATATGATGTCTGCATGATTCATAATTTCTTTCCCAAAGAATTGTCAACATTAAATCCACTTTTTGTACAGTCTTCTTGTAAATACGTCACAATCCCTACATGAACCACACCCAAGATGCATGACCTTAGAATTACGTTTTCAATTTCTTTAAAATATCAAAAGTGAAACCTAGATATTTGACCAGGAATATAAATTCAGAATTTTTCTAGTTTTCTATGATTTTCTCCCAATATTTTACAGCTATCTTGTCACAACTTATTTGACAGCAATATTTTTGGAGATAGGAATTTATTAGTTATTTCCAAAGTATATAATTTGCTTTTCATAGGAAAAAAAGTTATTTTAAACTTATATTTATGAAAGGTTATTACATAATTCATTTTTATAATTATAATACTAGCCACTGGTATAAATAAAGTTTGGATACAACCTGCTCTTGGTAATCGTATTGCTCCCTTGGTTGAAGAAATTGAAGTGCAAATAGCACCTAGCCTACTATCTGCATGTGAGGAACATACGACGAATATCAGGCATGTATTTTAGAGAGGAGAATGGAGAGCATGGTTAAATCTGGTAAACTAGCTAAGTGGAGGTAGGTTAAGTGGAGATAGGTCAAGGACATTTCTGCCATAGTGCAGTTTTGGTTGTAAGGGCATAAAGAGCAGAATTTGAAATGAGGTTCATAGTTATATCAAGTCTAGATCATGAAGCATTCTAAATTACAGGCTACTGAGTTTTTGTATTACTTTTATTGCATCAAGAAACCAGAGAAGATTCTTGAGCAAGTAAATGACATAATAAAAATTTTGCTTCAAATAATCTCATCTGGAAGCATTGTGCAAGTTGGAAAGAATAAGAAGTTATTAGCCTGTCCCATGTATGAGGCTGCCTGGGGTGGGAGATAAGGAAGGCTGACATATACCAATAGATGTGCCATTAGTGAAAATGATAGCACGGGGAAACCAAATCCACATATAGTGACACATTAAACAAAACAAGCAGGAAAAAAACTATATTCTCTAACTCACCAAGGAGCTCTTCTTCTGTGAATAAAAATATTAATAACTGATCAGTAATCAATTATTTCAGTGATATTGGCCAAACATAGCAGCTCAATTATCTACTTACGTCAAACCAAAAACACAGATGCATGCACATGCTCCTCAAACATTGTGATTTTTTCCAACTTTACAAAACTGAGTTGTTATGCGAAGGATATTTGTTCAAGTTTCTTTTTTCTTCCCCAAATATAGTATTGGTATGTTAAAACTCCTTTTGTAATGGATTGCTTTAGTCTAGTACAATGTATTATTTTCTAATATCTCTTAAGGTAGAAAGATTATTATCACTCATGGGACAATGAAAGAATGGCGGGGAAAACAAAAACAAAAAAAATACTGGTGTGTTTTTCCAATGGCTTCAGGTATGCTCCAAGAACAATCAGGCAACTAGAATTAAAATGGTTGAATGTGTGGTATCGTTATCCCATTAACTAAAATGAAACACATAAGTTGAGGATACAAGTTTAAAAGAAACCTGTCAGTGTTGAATAGAAGGCCCTACTTTGTTTTACATCTTTTTTTTTTTTGTGAGGAAGATTAGCCATGAGCTAACATCGGATGCCAATCCTCCTCTTTTCGCTGAGGAAGACTGGGCCTGGGCTAACATCTGTGCCCATCTTCCTCTACTTTATATGAGACTCTGCCACATCATGGCTTGACAAGCGGTGCGTTGGTGCACGCCCGGGATCGGAACTTGCGAACCCTGGGGTCACTGAAGCAGAGCGCACGCACTTAACCGCTTCGCCACCGGGCCAGCCCTGTTTTACATTTTAAAAGGTTGTCTGGAGCAAAAGAATATGTGAACAAAATGCCCCACACGGGTGGGGCTGGGCTCCCACAGGGGTACTCCATAAATTGAGTTGAAAGATGTTCATTTTTCATTACCAATGTCGTATTGCCAGTCTGTTAAACTTTTTTAGAGTTATATCTGCTATGTCTTTTCTCAGCAAACTAAATGTGACATTTCCAAAGGAATTACTCTTAATACACTCAGCAATGGAGTGCCAATTTACTTTAAAACTTGTTACTAGAAGAAATGAAGAGGTGAGAAATGAAGAGGTAGCGTAGAAAACCATCGTTCTTAAATTTTTCGCATAATAGGGTATGTGAGTTTGTGAAAGTGAAAACAGAACAATATTCCTCTTCTTACTTTCTTTATTACAACAACATGTGGCTGGTCCTTAACACTGTAACTCTTCTGAGCTGTCAGGGTTTGCCTAGACTGAATCATGGTCGCCCAAAGCCCTGTTTTGTAAGCAAAAGCCACTAATAAACATAACCTTAATGGCTGATTTGGGTGATTACAATGCACCTGCATCCTCAATGGGCCAGCCATGAGCAGTAGCAAGCTGAAGGGGGTGCTGCTATGAGCATTCAGGCGTCATTAATGGATCATTGAGTCAACAGATCATGACAGCCCTTTTGGAAAACTCCAGCTCCAGGTTAGCACACTCTGCCCAGGGACTTAGAGAGAGACTTGAACAGCCCGCAGTGTGACTTCAAGAATTTCAAAAGGAAAAAGGGATATGTTTCAGTCAAAATAATAGATTTTTCTAAGATACTGCATACCAATCTTAAATAAACAGGGACCATTGGGGCATGGAAACTATTTAAAAATACATTTTTGGTGTTATGATATCATTAAAACATAAATATTTATCCTTAACAAATAAATGAATAAATAAAACTTTCGGAGTCGGTTTTCTTCTAGATACTTAAGCTACATAAACACTTTTCTCCCCTTTACTGATTTAGTTGTTCGTTTGGTTTTTTTTAGTCTCCTCTGAGATACAAAACCACACACACTTTAACTCTTTTGTCCTAAGGTCATTTTGTGGACACTGTCTTGTTAACATTTTAATCACTTGAAATGTATTTTTAAAAATTAATGTATGAAGAGTCTGTGCTAGGCCCTCTAAGGTAGGATGAACACATGGATTCATCTATTAAATCACTTGTAGGCCTCTTGGTTTGTCTCAATGGAAACCTGCCATCTTTTACTTTTGTGTATTAAACAGAATTTCCATGACTAATATCTAAACATGGTTGTGTGAAGGAGAACTAGAGAACTTGATTCAAACTTCAAGAAAAGTTTACTAACTCTTCCTAATCACAGTCTATTCATTTTCTTGTTTAATAATATTATTGGTTTAATAATAGCAACCAATAATAATAGCCTGCTATTGAGTGACACTGTACCAAGTCTTTTATACATATTATTTTTATATCTGAAACAACTCTTCATATATATATAGATATAGATATACATATATATGGCATTTTCCCCATGTTATAAGTGAGAAAAGGATCTTACCTTGTCTCATACTCCTAAGAAGTTCCATAGCAAGATTTCCAGCCTAGTTTATGACACCGAAGTTTATGATTCTGAATCAGGATTTACAGCACAGTTTAGTTTTGTTCTATTCTCCATATCACCGCTTTAACGCAGTGGTTCCCAGACCTCAGCCAGCATCAGAATCACCTGGAGGGCCTGTTAAACCACAGATTGCTGGGCCCCACCCCTAGAGTTTCTAACTCAGTGAGTCTGTGGTAGTACCTAAGAATTTGCATTTTAACAAGCTGCAAGGTGATACTAATACTGCAGGACCACACAATAATTGCTTTAAAGCCATGTAAAAGGTAGAGTGAATATTAATGAGTCTCCCTGCTACCTGTTCAGATTAATCAAAATATGCCCTTTCTTGAAGCAATGGGTTTCATTATCTTGTCTCTTACTGTAAGAGGATGCTGATATTCCTTAGGATAAAAAAAAAAGGGAAGAGGCTATGATTCTAGGTTTCAGCACTTTCTTTAAATGTTTTATGAAAAGCTTTTCAAAATTTTCTGATGGACAAAGCAGGGGGACATAAGGGTTGAGAATAGAGAAGTATGTGCTTCCTTTTTACTGTACATTGGTTTTTGCTATTGCTGGGTTTTTTTGTCGTTTTCTTTTTTTAATAAAGGAAATGATATATCCTGATTAGTAGCATTTCAACTTAAAATATGTCAAAAGATAAAGTTTTGTTTTGTTTTACAAAGACAGATCTTCCCTGACTTACGATGGGGTTAGGCCTGGATAAACCTATCTTAAGTTAAAAATATTGTTAAGTTGAAAATGTATTTAATACACCTAACCTACCGAACATCATAGCTCAGCCTAGCCTCCCTTAAACGTGTTCAGAACACTTATATTAGCCCACAGTTGGGCAAAATCATCTAATACAAAGCATATTTTATAATAAAGTGTTGACTATCTCATGTAACTTTTTGAATACTGTACCAAAAGTGAACAACAGAATGGCTGTATGGGTACAGAATGGCTGTAAAGGTATCAGTTGTTCACCCTCACGATGGTGTGGCTGACTGGGAGCTGTGGCTCACTGCCACTGCCCAGCATCATGAGAGAGTATCATACCATGTATTGCTAGCCCGGGAAAAGATCAAAACTCAAAATTCGAAGTATGGTTTCTACTGAATGCCTATCGCTTTCACATCATCATAAAGTAAAAAATCATAAGGCAAACAATCATAAGTTGGGGACTGTCTATATATCAAGTTCTTAGGACATGTTTCTGTTTATGCACAGACAAATCAAAACTATATATAGCAAGACTAGTCCTGAAGCAAATTATTATTAGGCTCAAATCTACATACCATTTTGAAGGGAGTAGTAGTCTTGTGAGAAAGCACTGTACTACAGATGTAACCTTGCTATGTAATAGTAGAAATATCATTAAGTGGGCTACCTTGCCATGAATTTGAAGGAAAAGTTTTTGGAATAGTAGCCATTAAATTTGCTACATCACTGTTCATTTTTAATCCTCTAATAATCTTTATAGAGATATGTCACTATAAATCTGTCAAGAAAAAAGTGTTGAATTGTTTACTATAGAATGGTTAGTGATTCCTGTTTAACATGAAAACTGGAAAATTAATATGCCTTGGGGTACATTTAATACTATGTGATGATATTTAAAGAGAAATCTATTTCATAGATGATTGTTCTTTGCAACATAAACAGTAATAAGTATTGCTTCAACAATCAGGGCCCAGCATCTTGACCACTGTATGCTCTTACAATGAGTAGACTGTAGTGTATACTAATATTACTGCTTTATATTTGTGCCAAAGGTTATGTGCATAGTAACTTAAGACTTTGAATTTTCTTTTGTTATAACATTCCTTAGAAAAACAAAAGTTTAGCTTTAAAGCCTATTAAGGGTTTTTTCCCCATTTTATTTCTATTCATTAAGAATTTAGTGGCTTGAATTTTTATCTTCAAATGACTTTCATGAAATAAGTAATTTTATGAATTTGCGATAATATTATCCAATGGGATAACAAATTATATTTTCTTTCTATTTTCTTGCTTGTTCTTACTTTTAAAGTGATTGTTTAAATGTTATGAAACCAATTATTTTCATGTCTCAAGTGCTAATTTAATATTACAAAGAAATTATGGGGTGGTTTTTTTTTGTTGTTTTCCCTGTGATTTGTCTCATTTCTCTCTCAAGTTACCGAAAAAACAAAATATATAATGTAGGAATTCATCCATTTTTTTGAACTGTTTTGATTTTGTTTTGATTTTCCACTGCACACCTTTCCTGCCCACTCCCTCATCTCCACCTACACAACTTGAGATAAAAAATAAAGTTGATATTTTAATAGGCAATGACCATACCATTTTATATGCTGTCTAGGACCATATTACTTTATTTTTTATAGGAATATTTTATAGTACTGGAAATGCACCATAAAGCTTAGGTGTTTAGTTTATCCTGATGTCTTATGTGTGTAGTAACTATGCTGGCTATAGCTCAGACTCTTCCTTTAATTGCATCTATTGCTCTAGGTTTGATATTGGTAAAGCTTTGTTTAATGGTGTAGTATAAAATCTGTTATAAGATTAATTATAGAGAACATTGTAATTTCTAGAAAGATGTCATAGAATCTAATCTCCAAGGAATTATCACTGCACAAAGTGATTTTAAATCATTGTTCTCACTTTTCCCTCTACCCATGACTACTCACTGGGTTAAATCAGTAGTGTATCTTTTAAACAACAAGAAAAAAATGTGAAAAAAATGCAAAAGTAGAAAAAAAATCTTGACAACCTTGTTTTATGATGAAGGAATTTGCATTATTCGTGGTGACCTGATACTACCAAGTGTTGCCTGTGCTGATGACCTGTCCCCAGTGTATCATATAAGGGACCTGGCATCTGCAGGGCATGATATGTGGAGTACATTCAGGTACATCTGCAATTGTTATGAGTGGATAATAGGAGAAAGCAGAGTTCCTAGGCAGAATGCACCATTTTATTGGACCTGGTAGAAGAAATATCTGGTAGGAAATTTAGGCAGAAACCAAGTGATTTCCACAGTGTTAACAGGGAAGGAATACAGGTAAAGGTCATACATTTGCAGGATGGTCAAGTGAACTGGAGACACTCCTATGTTTCCATATGAAAATTAATATGGGTTGATCCAGCACTCAGATTAGCACTGAGTAGACTGAAAGCTATATTCCTATAGTCCATTTAATGGTGAAATCGGATGTTTTTAATCAACAAAAGTAACATCATACACAAAAATTAATTCAAAGTAGATCATATACCTAAATATAAGAGTTAAAACTGTTTAAGACTATTAGAAAAAAATATAGGAGTAAATCTTTGTGCCCTTGTGTTAGGCAAAATCTCCCCAGATATGACACAAAAAGCACAGGTGACAAGAGAAAAAATATATAAATTGGATGTCATCAAAATTAACACTTTCATATTTCAAAGGACATCATCAAAGTTAGCCTGCAGAATGGAATAAATTACATTTCTGATAAACGACTTTGTATCCAGAATATATAAAGGACAATTATAACTCAATAATAAGACAAATAACTCAACTAACAAATGCATAAAGGATCTAAATAGACATTTTTTTGAAAAAGATACATGGATGCCAATAAGCACATGAAAACATGCTCAACATCTTTAGCTATCAGAAAAATGCAAATCAAAACCACAATGAGATACCACTTCACACCCACTAGGGTGGGTCCAATCAAAAAGACAAATAATAACAAACATTGGTAAGATTGTGGAGAAACTGGAACCCTCATATACTGTTTGTAGGACTATAAAATGGTGCCACCACTTTGGAAAACAGTCTGGTAGGTACATAAAAGGCTAAATATGGGGTTACCATACAGTTTATCTATTCCACTGTTAGGTATATCCCCCCAAAATAAAAACATACGTCCACACAAAAACTTGTACACTAATGTTTATAGCAGCACTATTCATAATAGCCTAAACCTGGAAATAGCCCAAATATCCATCAACTGATAAATGGATAAACAAAATCAGTATATCCATAAATGGAACACTATTTAGCCATAATAAGATAGAAGTACTAATAATACTGCAACATGGATTAACCTTGAAAATATTACGCTAAGTGAAAGCAACCAATCACAAAAGACCACATATTGTATGATTCCATTTATATGAAATTTCCAGAATTAGGCAAGTCTATAAACACAGTTGATTTTTGGTTGACTAGGGCTGGTGTAATTGGAAGCAAATGGTGAGTGACTGCGAATGGGTGCAGGGTTTCTTTTTCGAGTGATGAAAATGTTCTAAAATTAATTGTGATGATGGTTGCACAACTCTGTGAATATACTAAAAACCACTCAATCATAAAAAAAAAAAGGAGGGGGAAGAGAAAGACTTGAGAGACCTATCAACCAATTGCTTGCAAAGTATGGACCTTTTTTATATCCTGATTTGAACAAAATATAAAGTAAAAAATCAAGAAAAAAAAGTAACAGTTGTAGAGGGAACATATAATATTGAAAAAAGTGCCTCCAAATTAGTGCAAACTAAATCACCAAGGGTAGCCTTTAAGGAATATGTGTGAGAAAGAGAGGTTCCTGGAAGCAAGTTTACCCATTCCTGATTTCCACAGGCTCTGGGTCCCTCACTGGGATCTGAATCCACTTGCTTGAAAGGCATAAGAATTGGTCCACCTGGCCACAATGGAGACATATTTGGGCATCTTGCTAAGGTGCTTGTTGAACTGGGATAAGACTACTGCATGCTTTCTAACTGTCCTGGAGCTGGAACACGGAGAAAGGCTTATTCAGAGTAAGGGCTGGGACACGGCCCATGAGGCCCTCTTATTCAAATATAAGAGACTGGGCCAGATACTCAGTCTTGCTTGCCAAGGTAATGAGCCCAGGAGCTGTATTCTTTGGTGGTAGAACAGTGTGCTCTGGTTGGAAGCATCAAACCTTATGGTGTTGCTCACAGACTATAAATTTATTCCAACAAATACTGATGCCAGAAAGTAAAAAACAGTCTGTGGCCATGTATAGGGCACTATCTTGGGCACAGCCTTTGGATGATGTGGTTCACAGTCCAATACTCACTGCCTAAATAAAAACTCACCATAGTTCCCTCAGAAGGTGTTAAAGTTGACCCAGCAAGGTGTTCTGAGTTGGGAATTGTGGGAGAATCCACATCTCTGCCCGGCCTGATAGCAAGTAATCAGAAACACACCCTGGGCCTGTTCACGGTATGGGGGATTACTTAAAGTCACATGTCAACTATTAGCCATAAGAGTAACCCTAGGTTTTCAACCAAGTGTAACAGATATTCAAGAAGACAGATGGGGTCAGTGGGGCAGGAAAAGGCAGCTTACATGGGGTTATATTATACAGCCTTTATTAGCTATTTCATCTGCTTCCTATGTTCTCAATTCTCTATCCAGAAGTTGTTTCACTTTTAGAGAACAGAGCATCAGCTAACTTCTCAGTAGTCTTACTTAGAAACGTATATAGAAGTACAACCACAGGGAGGTCAAGTGGAGTACTTTCACTTTGACTGAGGCAATGTCTGTGGCCAGGCTGAATGTTGTAAAAAGTATGGAGGAAGGCCATATCATGTGGGAAACAGATAAGCAAATAAATGAGCAGCTAGAGGCTTTAAGGTAGGGAAAAGAAAATCAAAAGTATGAGGAGCCAATAAGTGAACGGTAAACTTCAAGCAAACTGAAACAGGATGCAGGATAAAGCACATGGTGATTCAGCTGAAACTACCAAACACCTTCTGAAAGAGCCTAGCCTGGTTTACTGACTTGGAAGCATATACTGCAGCATTCAACTCTGGAGACAGTTCCCTCAGGAGGTGTTCGATTTTGTATATTGAAATGCTCATCATGCCTTTATACAAATCCATATTTCCACCTCATTTTGCTTTAACAATTCTTGTAATGTGGTTGTGTTGGTGATGAATTCTTTCAGCTTTTGTATGTCTGAAAAAGTCTTTATTTCACCTTCATTTTTGAAAACATATTTTTGCTGAGTATGGCATTCTAGGTTAACATTTTTTCTTTCAGTACTTTAAAGATGTTGCTGTCATCCATATCATTGTTACTCTGTACGTAACGTCTTCCCCCTATTCCTGGATCCTTTTCAGATTTCCTCTTCATCATTCGTTTTTATCAATTTGATTTTATCATGCCTTAGTGTAGTTATCTTCATGTTTCTTGTACTTGGGTAGGCCACTTGGAGTTGTCTCACAGTTCACTGATGCTCTTTCCATTTTTTAAAAAAAATTCTTTTGTCTCTCTGTTTTATTATGGATCACTTCCATTGCTAAATCTTCAAGTTTACTAATCTTTTCTTCTGCAATGTTTATTCTGCCATTAATCCCATCCAACGTATTTTTTCAACTCAGATATTTTAGTTTGCACCTCTAGAAATCTGATTTGGATCTTTTTATATCTTCTATGTCTCTACTTAATGCTTGACATATGGAATAAAATTGTAACTACTGTTTTAATGTCTTTGCCTGCTAATTATAACATCTGTGTCAGTTCTGGGTCGATTTCAGTTCATTGATTTTTCTCCTCATTATGGGGCATATTTTCCTTTTGTATGCCTAATAATCTTTGACATAATCTTACAATGTCTGGATACAAGACATTGTAAATTGTTTGTTGTGAATATATTTTTGTATTCCTTTAAATATTTTTGAGCTTTGTGTAGGACACAGTTAAATTACTTGAAAACAGTTTCATCCTTTTGGGACTTGCCTTTAAGATTCATTTGGCAAGACCAGAGCAGTGTTTAGTCTAGGGCTAGTTATTCCCCACTACTGAGGCAAGACCCTTCTGATACTCTATCCAATGACATGCAAATTATGAATTTTCTACTCTGGCTGGAAAGGACAGACAATGTCT
Source organism: Diceros bicornis minor (assembly GCF_020826845.1). Classification (NCBI taxonomy): domain Eukaryota; kingdom Metazoa; phylum Chordata; class Mammalia; order Perissodactyla; family Rhinocerotidae; genus Diceros; species Diceros bicornis. Next base: position 79,493,253 of record NC_080740.1, on the reverse strand, counting down.
CCAGCCATGTGTATATTCCAGGTATCCTTCCCACTAATCCTTTCAGATGGTTTTTTCACCTGCCCTGATAGATTCCTCACAAATGTGTTGATTAGTACTCTATGAAACACTCACAGGTCCCCTCTGTAGTTCTCCGGAGTTCTCTCTCTTGCAACTCTCCTCTCTGGACCCTCTCACGTGAGGCACACACTATGAGGGTTTCTCTCTCATCTCTCGGAGATCACTGTCCCTGACTGCCTGATATCTAGTGTCATGAAAACCACTGCTTCACGTATTTTGTTAGTTGAGGTTTTTTGGTTTGTTTCTTTGTTTTTGATTGTTTGGGGTAGGAGGGTAAATCTGGTCCCTGTTACTCCATCCCAGCCAGAAACAGAAGTGCCCCGGTAATGAAATCTTAACTTGAACTAAAAGTGGCATTTAGGTTTAGTTCCGACAATGATTGGTTTACATTTCTGATCCAATCTACATTATGCTTTAAGCAGTATCTTAATTAGTGTGACCTCTAAAATTATTGGAGAAATGGATTAAATATTACCTAAATATAGTACTGTTTAATTTGAAGGATTGCATTGGAGATTTGGAAGATGATCATTACAAATTCTTAAGAACCATCAATTCCTCATGTCACCTTTTCCTTCTTAATTTAAAACACAGGCAAAGGATTCTTTTTTTTGAACTGATGCATTCTTAATATGGAAGGAATGCCAGCCATACAACTGTCATTTGTTAATAGATTGACTAGTTTTCTGGACAATTTTATTGATTAAATAATTGTTGACTTATGTATTTATTTCAGATTTCAGCTGTGGTTCTATATGCATACCATTAAAAATTTATCTATCTAAAATAGTATCTACTATCTAAAATAGTATTTTAGAGAGAGAGCAATTTAAATATCTCTCTTCCAGTAAGGTTCTCTCCATTTATACTGATTATAATTTTTAGAAGCAAATTTCATAGTGAAAATCAAGGAAACTCATACACTATTATTAATTGTGAAAGTTGAACTTCTAAAATATTTTATTGTAACTGATTAGAAAGTCTGCCTCTTGAAATCAGACATAAATTTGCAGTGGTGAAAATCAATGATGAGTGACAAAGAATTGACCCATTGTCCTGCTTCTTTTCTGTTTTACCTAAAAGTAATTAGCATTATCATTAGGAAGAATAATTATTCACACTATTTATATATGGCGTTTAAAATTATGGACACTTGACATGATGCTTTTTGTTACATTTTTTTAGTAACATAAAATAGTAAGCAAAATATTTTCCTGGATATCACAGTCTAATAGTAGTTGAAAACTGCAAGTCTTTAGTCTAAATTGAAACCTGAATGCTCAATCCTTGGTTATTCTTGTGGGTGTTTATTTTTTAAGTTGAATTTCAGTTAAAAAATTGACCGTTATGGCTTTGAGAAAGGGTAATGGCTTAAAGCAACATAAATTTATTCTCTTATCATTCTGGACATCAGAAGTTTAAAATCAAAGTGTTGGCAGGGCTGTGTTCCTTCCGCTCCTTGTCTCCTTACGATAATCTGTTTCCATGCCACTCTCAGCTTCAAAATGCCACCTGCATTCCTTGTCTCATGGCCCCTTTCTTCATCTTCAAAGCTCATTATTTCCAACCTCTGGTTCTTTTGTCAAATCACCTTCTCTGTCTTTGATTTTCTTGCCTCCCTTTCAGGAGGACCTTTTTGATTACTTGGACTCACCCAGATAATCCAGGATAATCTCCCCATCTCAAGATTCTTAACTTGATCACATGGGGAGGTTAGTCATTATTCGGGCTGCCACAACCATTCTCTCTCATTTCTTTTAGGCCTTCACTTAAACATTCTCTCATTTACACTACCTCCATGGCTCCTGTGAGCATTAGGGTTTGCAAATCCTAATTTCCAAGGGGAGTATGTTGAGCCTTCATATCACTGAAGCAGCACAACTGCAGTTAGAAGTTGGCTGTCAGACTCACAAGACACAAATATGTTTTAACAAAATATGACTTGCATTTAGCTTTATTGAAGGATGCAAGAAAAGAATGTATAGTATCTCCACCTCATCAAAAGGCCAATGGTTATCCAAGAACATAGCTTCTTTTGCTCGCTCACCCACATGTCACATGGAAGGCAGGCAAGAACAAGAACCAACGTGTGTGGGGGTCACCTTGACATAAGTTGTAAATTCTCAGAATACAGGTACTATACCACATCTATGCTTTTTAACAGAGCACCTAGTACTAAGGCTATCATGATTTTCATAATTCTTATCAAGTCTTTTGAAAGTTTTGTAAAGGAAACATAATATCTCTTCTTTCTCCTTTCTTTTCCCTTCTTACTTCTCCTTCTCATCCTGATAGTTATAACATCATCATAGTTATAATCCACAGCTATTATTTATTGAACTCTGTCTTTTTACTTGGTCAGGTTGTAGATATAAATACATACATACACACACACTTGAAAGTATCTATTGCTGTACCTACCTAGATATTTTAATAGAAATCTCAAATTTAACATGTTCAAAACTGAAATCCCCCTCTATTTCTCTATTTCCTCCAAGCCTGCTTCAGCTGTACTCCTCCATTCTAGGTCACAGATAACTAAATTCTTCCAGGGCCTCAGCATCCATGAATCTTCCCTTTTTGTCATACCACACATACAATCTGCCAGTAAACCTTATTAGCTCAACCTTCAAAATACGTACAAAACTCCAGAACCTGATAACCTCTCACCTCTCCCCATGCCACAACCCTATGCTAAGCCACCATTATATCTTACCTTGATTATTACAAGAGCCTCTGTATCCCACCCCTCCACCTTAGTCTACTGTCAACACACCAATCAGAGAAGTCCTGTCTGATCATATGTCCAAACATATGTCCTTGGTTCAAACCCTCTAATGGTATTCCATTTCTCTCAAAATAAAAAGGGAAAGTTTTACAATGATATACAAAATCTGGCCCTATTTTCTCCTGGTGTCATGTGCTATATCTCTCTTCTTTGCTCTGTTCCATCTGTACTGGCCTCTCTGATGCTGCCAGAACACTCTCAGACACGCTCCTACTTCAGGGCCTTTGTACTTGTTGTTCTCTCTGAAATGTTCTGCCCCTGATAGCTACATGACTCCTTCCCTCCCTGTTATGGGCTGAATTATGTCCCCTCCCAAATTCCTATGTTTAAGTCCCAATCCCCAGGACATCAGAATGAAACTATATTTGGAAAAAAGGTCTTTAAAAAGGTGATTAAATTAAGAAGAAGCAATTAATTTGGGGCCCAAATCCAAACCTTGATCTTGGACTTCCAGCCTCCAGAACTATGAGAAAATAAATTTCTGTTGTGTAAGCAACCTGTGATATTTTGTTATGGCAGGCCTAGCAAATTAATACACTCCCTTTCACTGGGTCTTTGATCAAAAGCCATGTACTCTGTGTGACCTTCCTTGGCACCCTATCTAAAATTTCCTACATATCCAGACACTCATATCCCCCTCCCACTTTGTTTTCCTTTTATCACTTATGCAACATAATATGCACTGCATTTATCTTGTTTATTATCTATCTCCTCTATAATGCAAGCTCAAGGAGGAAAGAGATTTGGGGCCTTTTATTTTTTTTATGTTTTATGCTGCTATCTCCTTGGAATCTAGAATAGCATCCTGAATAGAATAAGTCCTCAGAGATTTATTAACTTTGCTGCATGTAAACAGAAGTCTACGGACCAATGGGGAAGACAAAACACTAAGCAACTGAAACCCATGCCATGAGAGTAGAAACAGAAGGTAGAAATTAGGTCTTTAACCTTTTACTGGTGATTCTCTAGAGATTCCCATTCTAGATGGAAAGAGGAAGTAAGCAGATATTTAGAACATGGAATGATAAGAGGCATAAAGAAGTAAGACTAGGATGCAATGGGTATGTTAAAGGAGGAGAGGTGTACACAGTGAAGTGTTAGAAAAGTAAGGCATGGTTCCCTAAAGAGGACATTCTAATAGGATAAAAATCTATTTTGGAAGAAACATTATCAGGTGTTGCCCTAGGGCCTTATGTTCAACTTTTATATTTTTTTCTTTTCTTTTTATACGTATATAAAAAGACACAAAAATAAGCCCTGGAAATTTTTTCTTAGGGACTAGGTATCGAGGGAATATGCCTTGTTAGGCCTAGCGTGTTCAAAAATAATTCAAATTCCTCTAGCTCAGGAGGCATTCTTTGGCTTAGCTCTGTCACTAACTGATCATTTGATTTTTAAAAAAACATTTTTTAAATTATGGTAAAATACACATAACATAAATTTACCATTTTAACCTTTTTTGTGTATGTGTGTGAGGAAGACTAGCCCTGAGCAAACATCCAATGCCAATCCTCCTCTTTTTTCTGAGGAAGATTGGCCCTGGGCTAACATCTGTGCCCATCTTCCTCTACTTTATTTTTTTATTTATTTTTTTTTTTTGTGAGGAGATCAGCCCTGAGCTAACATCCGCCAATCCTCCTCTTTTTTTTTGCTGAGGAAGACGGCCCTGGGCTAACATCGGCGCCCATCTTCCTCCACTTTATATGGGACGCCGCCACAGCATGGCTTACCAAGCAGTGCGTCGGTGCGCGCCCGGGATCCGAACCAGCGAACCCCGGGCCGCCGCAGCAGAGCGCACGCACTTAACCGCTTGCGCCACCGGGCCGGCCCCTTCCTCTACTTTATATGGGACGCCGCCACAGCATGGCTTGACAAGAGGTGTGTCGGTGCACGCCTGGGATCCAAACCCGCGAACCCCAGGCTGCCGAAGCAGAGCACCCGCACTTAACTGCTGCACCACCGGGCTGGCCCCTCATCTTAACCATTTTTAAATGTACAGTTTAGTGGTATTACGTATATTCCTATATTGTGGAACCATTGCCACTACCATCCATCTCCAGGACACTTTTCATCCAGCAAAACTGAATCTTTGTACCCATTAAACAGTAACTCCCCATTATCTCCTTTCCCCGGCCCCTAGCAACCACCATTCTAGTTTCTGCCTCTATGAATTTATATTCTAGATACTTCATATTAGTGGAATCATACAGTATTTGTCTTTTTGTGAGTGGCTTATTTCACTTAGCATCACGTCCTTAAGGTTCACTCATGTTATAGCATCTGTCAGAATTCCTTTCCTTTCTAAGGCTGAATAATATTCCATTGTATTTATATACCACATTTTGTTTATTCACTCATCCATCTATGGGCACTTGGGTTACTTCCACTTCTTGGCTATTATGAATAATGCTGCTATGAACATGGAAGTACAAATATCTCCTCAAGGCCCTACTTTCATTTCTTTGGAGTATATACCCAGAAGTGGAATTGCTGGATCATACGGTAATTCTATTTTTAATTTTTTGAGGAGTCACCATACTGTTTTCCACAGTGGCTGCACCATCTTACATTCCCATCAACAGTGCACAAGGGTTCCAATAGCTTCACATCCTCACCAACACTTGATATCTTCTGATTTTTTTTTATAGTAGCCATTCTAATGGATATGAGGTAGTACTGGTCATTTGATTTTGAATCTAAATTGCCTGAATTTCTGTTTCCCGTCTTTAAAATGATTTACAATGAAATTTGTTTAGAAGGACCAAAAAGATGAATACTAGTGAATACATGTGAAATTCCTTTGTGAAACAAAGAGAAATTGATTTTTGAGAGGTTATTTTCTATCACCAAAATTGGTTGGATGATCTTTCAAAGGTCTACATTCTAGATTCTACTTTGTTTTGGGGACTTGTTGGCTTTTCTAGAATTCTATACCTCTGGATTTTTGTAGAAAAATATAAATTACCAAAGTAGACTCATAACTGAACACACAAATAACCAAAGAACAATGGAAAAAGAAATCAAGGATTTTCTCTTCCATTCCCTGCCCTTTGCTCACAAACACAAGTGTGAAATTCTTGTCAAGGATAGCTAACTTCTCAGCTATTTAAACGTTTCAGAACATAGGAAAGCTCCAAATATCTGCAATTCATTCATTCTAAGGCTGGCAAGCCCGTAAAACACAAACTAGATGGAGATATGTACTATAATCAAAGGAAACTATATAATAATATGATTTGAAAATTTAGGCAAAGAAACTATTAGCAAACTGAAATAGCAGTATACCAAAAACAATAACTTACTATTAAATTATTCCAAGATGTCTAATTTGTTAATGAAGTACATTACACTAACAGAGGGGGAAAAAAACCTTCCAAAGTTGAAAAGGCATGTAATAAAATTTACTATCACTTCATAATTAAAATTATAAACCTTCTTTGGAAATTGGGCTAATGGTATCCATCAAAAACACAAGGTATTTCTGACTAAGTTCAGATTTATTAAATCTTTCCTGCAGAGCCTATAAAAATTATTAAATACATTATAAAAATCAGTACAATAAAGACTCACATTTATATATAGGGAATAGGGTTATGCCCTTTACCTGGATTACCTCATTTAATCCTCATAACAGTCCCAGGAGCTGGGTGCTATTATTAGTCTCAATTTTGCAGGTAAAGAAACCTATGCTCAGAGAAATTAAATAACATACCTAGAGTCACAGAGCTAGTTATTAGCAGACCATCAAATAGAAGCCCTTTTCTCAGAATTAAGCAAGCTAGAGAAAGACTTTTAATTTCATACCAGTTCTGATACTGTACCACTAATAGTTACGTAGACTATTGTCCTGGAATTTTGTAGCCATTTTTGTACTGGCACTCCCAATATAAAAGCCTGAGATGAGTGTCCCTGTAAAATTGAGTTCCTCTCACTCTTTGATACCATCTGTGATCATATCAGCAGGTGTTAATTGTTCTTTTGATAATATCCAAACTAATCCTATTAAGGCTAACAGTGGGAGTGTGGCCTACTGCAACTTAGTACCAAGGTCCAAAACATAAAAGAAGATCTGGTATCCATTTATGCCTCCAAATAATATACTTTTAACTGCAATGAAGTGGTCAATTCCCTAAAGACATTCTAAGCATCTGCCTGAAGTATTAAATGAGTTAGTTCTCCTATCAAACTGATTAGAAAAGACAAATTAATTGGAAAGAAAATTCGCTGTACAATATTATGTACAATATACTGGCTTAAATAAACCCCAACTTGTGAGATAAGAGAGGCTTCTCTTCTGTGTAGGAAGATGGAATTTCTGCTGGTTAAACATGGCACACACCAATTAGGAAAAATAAAACAGTTAATTGTCATCATTCAATGACCTCTTTAGGCATTTGTAAGCAAGAGACATTAAAACCTTTCCCTTTATGTTTTCTTAGAGGTCAGAAGAAAATCCAGAGAGTAAGCTTTTGTAGGATTTTTTTTTTAAGAAGACAGACATACTAAAGTATTTCTAAAGGAAATACTTTAATTTCCTTCCGCGGGATTGATAAAAGCTTGTTGAAAAGAGGGTTTGGAAACCAAAATATGGAATTTGGCAATTCAGCTTGAAATAAAGTGATACTTTTTAGTTTTTATGCAACTGAAAATAATGCATATCTATTTGTGTGTATAGAGAATATATGGCAGCAAATTATAATACATATTACCTACATTCATATTTTTGTGTTTATGCTAAAATTAGGTTCATTAAATAAATGACGATTACATTTAATAGAAATGCATTGCTAACAAATTAAACTACCATTGGAGCCTAGCAAATTGACCAGAGAGCTAATCATTTGTTTTGTTGATCCCTTTTCTGATGTGCTAAGATAAGGATAAGGATAAATAAGGATAGTTAAAGCATTAAGCTGAGAATTGAAGTGTGAAAATTAACATTATCTCCTAATCTGATGATAGACATTAATTGGCGCTTGTATTTTACAGTTAATGATTGAGAGAAAGTTCCACATCTGTGTTGCATTTTAGTTGCCCACATGGTAGTTCCCAAAATCAAAATATCCCAATGAAAAGGAATTCAAGAAAAGAGTAGAAAACTAGCTCTATACAATTTACCAACATTGGTTAGATATACTTTTTTTTTAATCTTCTATTTATATTAAAGAAGCTGTAACAGATTGCATAAGGATCTGTTTGTTTGGGTTGTATTCTAGGAAAAGAGGCCACATGCTCACAAATAAGCAAAAACACCATATTACCTAGGGAATGGAGAAGGTTTGAATTGTTTAAGCATAGTGCAAGCAGACATTTTCCCACTCTCCCAAATGTATTCACAAGACAAAGGTAAGTAAAGTAATGACATTTATAGCTTTATTTACTTATTTTTACCTTAGAATTGAACTCAGAATTTTGTCTTGATCTTGATGCATTCTGACGCTAGGAGTACCTATGTGCATACCACACACATGCTCACACACTTTCCCATGTGTACACACACACATGAGCCCCATCCCCACACTGTTGTCTGCCCATTCTCTCTTGCTATCCACATCCGTTCTGTTTTCTAGCTAGGATAGCAATGGATACACGCATTTGTGCTTTTTTTTAAACACTTAGCTCGCATACAGGTCGAGACAATAATAATTCTTTCTGCAATTAATATATTTTTAACATATAAAAAATTAGTATTTTTGTCAATTTACTGTCTTTTTGCAGGATGTAAACTAAAGCTGAGTTTACTTAATCAATTTCTTTAATTCCATCTGCTTTCAGTAAATATTTAAATGTATCCTATAATTTCTAGAAATATTTTACATCTTTATAGGCTAATTATACTACTAGCCTATTCTTTCTTTTTCTTTTTAAAATAAGCTTAACAAAGACCTTCTGTTAAACCTAACCTACTCTCAAAAGTAAATGGCCAGAGTTTTTTGGGACATCATTGATGAAATTCCACAATTTTGACTTTCTATAACATTTTCAAAATATTCTTTTAATGTTCATTGTGAGTACCTACAACCTATTATGTGCCAGGCACTTGACTTGATTTCAGGCATACAAAGATGAAAAAAGTTTTCTCTGTTTTAACAGACCTATAAGCTCCATTCAATGAAGGGGACTAACTTGTAAATACCATTTATCAAAATGGAAGTATAATGGATATGAAGGGACATAAGAATGTGGAAGACCTACGGGACAGTTCTGCAACTGATTGATTAGCTTCTGAGTGCAAAGAAATGCTAGAGGTATAGAACGTTAGAAAAGTTGAAGAAGGCCTTCAAAGACAGTCTAACCTAGATTTCAGAGTCCTTTACAATTGTTTACAATAGATCTAACTAGTTCATTGATCTAGAGCCTCCTACTCACATTAAAGCAAGCTGAAAACATACATGTGAGTATGTGTATGTTCATTATTATTTAGATTGTGTTTTTGGTTTTCAGTTGCTGTTATGATGCAACAAACACTATATGTTAAATAAATGTGCCATTAGGATGGTTAATACCTGCACACATTGTATAGCACCCCATATAAAAGTATTTATTTAAGCAAATTTTGAGTTAACGGTAACTTCTTCCCATTTCTCTTGGATCTGATGCAAGCTCTTCTCACAGATAACATCCCTGAAGAAATACAGGGAGCTAGAAAGCATATGACTTAGGTTTTATTAGTTGGTGGTCCTATGCAGCTGATGCTAACGATACTTCCGGCTCTGAAAAAGGGAAACAGTGAAGAAAGGAATAGAATATGATTGAATGAGTACATAAAAAGAAAAAGAAAAGACAATTTTTTGGATAACTTATATGATGTCACAAATGTACAAGTTCCTTCCTAAGAGTGATGATATTGTAGTTATAGAAAGGATGGGAAGAAAGTGCTCAAGATCTGGAGTCCATCATACTTTTCCTTTGATTCCTTTAATAGGAATGGATTATCATTTTTTAAAATTAGTTTATTTTAATAAGACTTTTAGTATACATTAAATTATTAAAATCTAATACTCATAAGATTTTTATGGTACAAAACTGGCACTCATAAACAATATTAATATTTCCCTAAACACATAGATTTGGTTGATTTCCCTCAACTACCCACCCCTCCCCCCCACCCCCATAGAATGAATACTAATATGACACTACCAGCACTCTCCAAATTAAGGAGTTATCTTTATCCTTAAAATCTCCCTTCCTCACAGCACCCCTTGATAAAAGGCTCCATCTACAATATTCTTTTAGTCTAATTTAAATGTGTTTTACTTTGTTGTTGTGTTCTGTTGACATAGATAATAGCTGACTACTTAGTACATACATGTGCATGTTTGTGTGTGTAATTTCATGGAATTTTAAGAATACTGATTCTGTTTTATTGATTGGGATAACAGGTAAGAGATCCTCAACTCTCTTATACAGTCTTTTTACCTCAGCCTCTAGTTTTCTACTTTTCCTCCCCCACAACAGCAGGAAAAAAAGAGCATTCAATCTCTTCTACATGAATGCTTCTGGGGCTCTGATACTACAAGGGCCTCTTTTTGCCTTTCCATTTCCTACTTATTCACAATGCATAAATTTTCTTAGTTTTTCCCTTTAATAAGTATATTACAAAAACAGTTCATTGTCATTACAAAATTTTGAAAAGAGAAAAAAATATTAAGAAGAAAATTAAAGTCATCATTAATACCTCCATTGTAAGTGTATATATCATTCACTTCTAGCTAGGAGTGCACTTTTATGTGTGCATATCTCACAAACCAGTATCATAAATCACATAAAGGTGGTTAAATTGCTTTGATTATATATCCTAAAGATTTGCTCATGTCATAAAATGTTCTTCTAAATCATAATTTTAAATAGTCACCTAGTGTTTCAGAATATGGATGTAACATAATTTATTCACTCAACCCTCTAAACTTTCAGATTAACTTTCAGATTGTTTTGCATTTTCTTTCTTGTAAATAATGATATAGCAAATGCCTTATACATAAATTTTCTTGCACATATCTGGTTATTTTACTAAGTTAAATGGAAGAGCTACAGTCAAGGGTATGAACATTTTGATAGCATTGATGATTCTTATCTTTGATAGCATTGATAATCTTATGGAAATAACTCTCCAGCATAGTTGTGCAAGTACAAGTACAACGTACAAGTACGCTGTATTTGAATTACTGTTGTAATTATCAATATGACAAGCAAAAGGTATAATTTTTAAATTTTCCTTTTTTTTTTAGCTACTACTAAAGGTGTTTATAATTTCCTGTTTTTCGTGTGTGTTCTTTCGTAAATTGACAATTTTACTTTGGGATAGTAAAATTTTCTTCAAAATTTCCCTTACCTCTGAGGCACTGCATGACAAGATCAAAAAAAGGAGACACTTTTACAAGTTAGGGAGAAATATATATATTTTCCAAATTGCTATGTGTATAAATTTGGACACATTGCAGGTATTCTATAAATCACTGTTGATTTTTGACCTGACAATGAAAACTTTAAGTGAAACCTTTAGCAAGTGATAATTGATAAGCCAGTGATAGGTCCAAATCTAATACTAGTAAAATACCCACCACAGACTAAGCAATAAACACAAGGCTCATCTAAATGTAATTGAAATCACATATTTCTAAATATCTTGTAAAAGTATTTGAAGATATTACTTATAAGGCAAGGTAAAAATATAGAATTAAGTGACACTATTTAAAGTGCAAAAAGTTTCCTTTGAAACAAACATTTTCTTTCCTTTGAGAATAGAAATGTCCATTTTAGCTTACTGTATGTTAAGAAAAGAGCCTGCATTTGAAGTAGAAAAATGGATCTATTAGATTACAGATTATATGGGGCATTTTAAGGAAAGGTAGGACATTTTGGTTTTATTCCAAGTATGATAGAAAACCAAAGAATGGTGTTAACCAGGGGGGCGTCATTAGCTGATGAGATTTTAAAAGATCAAACTCTGGCTGCTGCAGGGAGATTGGATTGTTGGGAGGCAAGAGTGAAGCTGGAAGACAGTTTAAGAGGTTACTGCTACCGTCCAGGAGAAAAATAGCAATAGCTTGGACCAGGACGGTAGCAGTGGAAAAGAAGAGAAGCAAATATTTTGGTGCTGGTCACTCAGTCTTGCTGATGATTTAAATGTAATATGTAAAGTAGGGAAAACTTCATGATAACTCAAATATTTGGCTTAAGCACCTGATGATGCCATTTATGAAAACAGTGAAGGTTGGGATAAAAGTGATTTTGGAGGAGTGAGGAGGTGCAGATTAAGTGTTCATTCCTGAAGGGAAAAAAAAGTTTGTTGAGTTATTTTGAGTGAAAAGTCAAATGCTACAATTTTTTTTCCAATAATATATATCAGGTCCTAATCCCTAGATCCATAAGTGATACCTTCTATAGAAAAAAGGTCTTTGCAGATGTGATTAAGTTAAGAATCTTGAGATGAGGAGATTATTCTGGATTTTCCAGGAAAATCTTAAATGTGATCAGAAGTATCTTTGGTGGGGAGCGGGCAGAGGGAGATTACACTCACACACAGAAAGGAGAACATGATATAAAGATGGAGCAGAGAGAAATTTGAAAATATTGGCCTTGAAGAGTGAAGTGATCTGGCCACAACCACAGAATGTCAGTAGTCACCAGAAACTGAAAAAATCAAGGAATGGATTCCCTCCTAGAGCCTCCAGAGGGAGTATGGTCATGCTGACACCAGGATTTTGGTCCAGTAATACTGATTTCTGACTTCTGGCCTTCAGAACTGTGAGAATAAATTTCTGTTATTTTAAGTTGTTGAATTTGTGGTAATTTGTTACATTAGCCATAGGAAACTAAAACAGATTTTGATATTGAGAGTGGGGTGCTGCTGAACAAATTCCTAAAAGGTAGAAGTGCCTTTGGGACTAGGTAATGAGCAGAGACTGGAATAATTTTGAGGTGCTTGACAGAAAAGGCCTGGTGTGCCTTGAACAGACTGTTGGTAGAACTGTGGACATTCAAGGCACTTCTACTCAGGGTTCAGAAGGAAATAAAGAACATGATACTGCGGGTGGCACAAGTGGTTAAGTGCATGCGCTCTGCTGCGGCGGCCTGGGGTTCGCCGGTTCGGATCCCGAGCGTGCACGGCTTGTTAAGCCGTGCTGTGGCGGTGTCCCATATAAAGTGGAGGAAGATGGGCACGGATGTTAGCCCAGGGCCAGTCTTCCTCAGCAAAAAAAAAAAAAGAGGAGAATTGACAGATGTTAGCACAGGGCTGATCTCACAAAAAAAAAAAAAAGAGGAGAATTGACAGATGTTAGCACAGGGCTGATCTTCTCACAAAAAAAAAAAAAGAACATGATACTGGAAATTAAAGGAAAGATGATTCTTATTATATAGTGTCAGAAAGTCTAGCACAATTGTGCCTACAGTTGTGTGGGAAGCAGAACTTGTAAGTGATGAACATGGATATTTAGCTGAGAAGATTTCCAAGATAAGTGTTCAAGGTACAGCCTGGTTTCTTCTTATTGCTTACAATAAAATGTGAGAGGAAAGAGAAAAATTGAGGGAAGAACTTTTAAGCCAAAATGGAACTCTCAGCCTATCCAGATTGTAAATGATGCCAAAATTATGAGATTTACTGATAGGAAAGTGAAAGGTATGGCTGGACAACCATCGGCTAGTGCCTCAAAACAATGAAAAGTACAGAGTGTTCTCTCCCACAGAGCACCCTTAAAGAGATTAAGCACTTGATTTGTGGATCCACTCAACCATCTCAGCAGAAGCCAGGAATAAAGATGGGATTATCCATAAAAGATATGTGGAGGGCTCTTTTGTCTAATGAGTGAATACCAGTAACATACACAAGAGACCCACAAGGATTTCAGAATTTTACCAGCAGGAACACTGCCAGCTTAGCCTGAGGGACAAAGAGAGAATAAAATGAAGGAAGTATAACTCCCAGTGGAGAACCTTGATTCCAGAGGCCAAAGTCATGGGTACAGGAGCACAGGCCAGATCTGTGTATGTAGAGGCCAGAGTCATGAGTCCAAAAGGCAGAGCCTTGAGCCACAGATTATTTCTAGGCCTTGAAATCTACTGGAGACCACCGGGTTGGATTTTGAAAATGCCTGGGGGATAGTGACTTCTTTTTTCCTCCAAGTTTCTCCCTTTTGGATTGGGAATGTCTGTAAATATTATCCCATGCTTGTCCCAACACTATATTTTGGAAACAGATAATTGTTTCCTAGTTTCACAGATCTAGAGCTCCAGAGAAATTTTGGCACAAATGGATCACAACCAGACTCTGACTCACACCTGAGTTAGATTATTTAGATGATGAATTTGGGGACTTTTGATCTCATAATATTTAGATAAGATTTTAGATTTGAGGTAATGCTCTAACAAATTGAGATTTTTCAGGATGCTGGGACAGGATGAATATATTTTGCAAGTAAGATGGATGTGAATCTTTGTGGTGAGCTGTATACTATCCTCCCCTAAAACAAGTCTACATCCTAATCCCTGGTATCTGTGAACATTGCCTTTTATAGCAAAAAGGGACTTTGCAGATGGAGTTAAATTAGGGATCTTGAAATGCAGAGATTATTCTGGATTATCCAGGTCAGTCCTAAACACAATCATGAGTATTCTTAAAGAGGCAGCATTAAATTGGAGACATAAGAAGAGAAGGCAATATGACCATGGAGGCAGAAATCAAAGTGAGGTAGCCACAAGCCAAGGACTATTGGCCACCAAAGGAAAATGGAAGAGGAAAAAACACATTCTTTCATAGAGCCTCCAGAGGGAATGTAGCCCTGCCAATATCTTGATTTCAGCCCAGTGATACTGATTTCTAATTTCTGGTTTCCAGAACTGTAAAGAATAAACTTCTCTTGTTTTCAGCCACCCAGTTTGTAGTTATTTGTCACAGCAGCCACAGGAAACTAATACAGGGTGAAAAAAAACAATTTCCAAAGTTAACTTTACCATCAACTCAGATATCTTACCCAATGTGTGCCTTATTTGACAGGGCATGACATTTTGAAAACACTGTTGGACACACCCATTTTGAAGCCAACTGCCCAGGACGTCACAGGCAGCTACTCCTATGCTATATCTTAGAGTTTGCTGCTCCTTCCCATGTCTAGCATTAGACTAGTGATTTGCCATGTGTCTTCTGAAGGCTGGCGATGGTACCTGAGATTTGTCAGGTAGGCTGCAGTAAAGTTCTAACACCTTTTTTAGGGTAGGGAAGGGGGAAAGTTAGGGAAAGAAGGGACATTTGCTCTGTACTTCATATCAACAACAAAACTTAAGTTTAGACTATAGATATTATTGAGAAATGAGGTTATGTTTACTGTCATGACATTCTGAGAACTTTGAATCCATGTTTTATCATTTGTGGTGAACTATCAATCGTTTCAAAAATTCTGGAATTATCCTATGATAACAATTCTTTCACATTGATTTTTCAGTTAAAAGAGTTAATTTTGTTTAGCATGACACTTCAATCCATTTTAATTGTTTTAGAACTCTGTTTTTGGAATTTCTTTAAAGATGAAGTAACTTGGGCTTCTCTTAATGGCTGAGATGCCCTGTCTGTTGATTAATAGAGTTGGTGTATGACCGTATTCTATGTTATAATCTTGTAAAATAAAGTACTTATAGTTTAAGTCTGCTTATTCTTTCATCTAACATTTGAGTGCCTATTGTATGCCAGGCATTGATCTAGGAACTGCAGATATATCCCACCGAATTCCTTGGCCGGATCAAGCTGACATTCTAGTGGGGCAAACCATCAATAAACAAACAAATAAATAAATAAATGACAGCTGATTATAAGGAAAGAGGGATAGTTAATATCAAGTGAAGAAACAGTTGTGAGAGTGGGGGAGAAAGGTTTACCTTAAATAAAAATTAGGGAACAAAGGCCTCATTCATAATCTGATATTTGAACAGAAATTATTTACCTATGCTACTCTTCCTTGTTGGCCTCTATGCATCATAATTCCAATAAGTGTTTTGGTGGAGGCTATGTAGCAACATCTGACAATGAGTTTTACTTGCCCTACTGAAGTTAACTGTAGCATTTAAAAGAAATATAGTTCTACACTCAAATTTTCTAAAAACAGTATCAAATATAAACTCCATCACATTGTGACTCCTCCTCTGCCAGTAAATGAATCTCAGTCTTCTATTTAAAAGAATAAATTCAGTCAGGGGAATTATATTTCTGTTTATTGTAACAGCAAAAGCAATATGCTTATACGCCTGGCATATCCACCCACTGGCATAGGAAAAAGTCTCTAACTTGGTCAAATCATCATTTAAGTCATTTGGCTGACTGGCTATTACCCGAATGCCAGTAAACACATCCTCGGACTCCATGCATAAGGCTTTGAGGACTTCCACTCCTGCTGGGAAAGCTGCAGGTCATTACCACATAAAACTGCCTCTGCTGTTACATATTTCAAATTAGTATCCTTTCTTCTCTCCCCTCCCTCCGTTTCTAGACTACTGGTGCCCTTCCCACTGTGCATAAAATTAAGCATTAGATGGCTGCTTAGTAATCATGATGTGCTTTGTTTGTTTATTTTTGGAAGTGCATATGGGGGGTGCTTTTACAATTATCTTTATTCTCTGTAATTAATTTCCAGAGCATTAAATGTAAATTAGCCCTCTGTGTGAAGTGTCAATGCTATCACCTAGGCAGGAAGAGAGGTTCAACTTTCCAAACTATGGGAAAATTTTCTCTACCTTGTTCTGTTAACTCATTGTAGAGGGAAACACTAATGTTAAGAAGGAGAAAAGGAAAACTTAAGGAAGCTAATCTTACTCTCGGGCTTCATCTCTTCCCAAGCTTGTAATTGCTTTCTACAGTTTGTAGTAAATCCTTCGAGAGCCAGCACAGGATGCTGCAGTACAAAGTAAGCTAAGATCTAAATTTCTAATAGGTCAGAAAGCCCTGGCTTGATGACTATTAACCCCAGCGGTCAGTTTATTCAGAGCAGAGCATGGAGCAATTTCAAAGGCACAGTGAGCTCAGATGCCTGAATGTGCTTAAAATTTCTTTGGCATTTTAAGGCAGACTTAAGCAATTTTCACATGAAAACAACATAGTAAAACATTATTGGAAAAGCAACGTGAAATTTTTAGTGACTATGTTGCCCTGTCCCTTACAATGGACTGATACAAATCACACACATTGAGTATGATTCATGTACAACATATCTTTTTGGAATGTTATGTCACATGCAAGTTTTTGTGGCAATCTTTTCATTTTAATCACTGGATTTGTGATTCTTAGATGTCACTGTCCATAGGAAGTATCCAAATTAGCTACTTCATCTCCTTTCTCCCTTCCCAATTACCAAAAATGTTGTTAAAATGTATATTTAGAAGAGGAGATAGCCTTAAATAATGTAAACGTTTAAAGCCCACATTTCTTGCATCTGATTACGTGATTAATAGAACACTTTGGTCCCACTGGTAAACAAATATCATTCTTACAATCACAGGACTAGTTTCATATCAGTATGTCACCCAAATGCTGTATTTGTTTTAGAGAAATTTCAAATCCTATTCTATGTGCTTTGGAACACTTTGCTGCACAAGTCAATACTGAAGTTGTGACAGAATCTTATGGGGAAAAAAAAACATGTCAATCTTCTGCCTTTTTCTTTGCTCTTATCTTTTTCTAAATATGTTTCAATTGTGTAAAACACAGTAGCCACAAGGATATAAAAAACATTACAAAGTAAAAGATGACCTCTTTGTTTCCATGCATGCATTTTCAAAATTGAGGTATATTGAGAGGCTAAGTACAGAATGACCAATCAACCACAGAACATAGATGCCGTATCTCTAGTTTGGGATGTGTTAACTTGAGTTCTGGATTGCAATCTACTTCTTAGAGTGGTTGTGAGGATTTAGAAAATGTGCACTGTCTGGTACATAATGAAAACTCAATAAATATTAGCCATTAATGTTGATTTTGCATGGCACCTAGATACCTCTGGAGTATGTTAAATCTAGACGTCACTTTAAAAATCATCCAGAACAGGAGACACAAATGCAAATGTCTTCAAAGTCCAGATGAGTAACATTAAAAGTAAAACAGCTAGTGTACAAAGGTACTCATGGTGACTGGGGCATGGTATCGTGTGCCTATTCTACCTAAAAGTTAAAATACTCCTACTCCACTCCCCCACCTTCTCCTCATCCTACAGGTTAAACAGAACAAATCAAAAAGCCAGATTGAGCCATAGCTGCTAGTGTGAAGCCCCAGATTTAATTTCAATTCCCCCATTTTACAGAGTATATGAGACCTAGAAAAGTGGTCTTACTGAAATTCATATGATCAGTTAATGGCAAGAGTTCATATCTCCTCTCTTACTTGCAGGGTAATATTCTTCACTATGCATAATCTGACTACATATACAACAGTTTATTTTTAATCTAAAAGAAAATTACTACTTTATATGTTGCATCTTTCTCTGAAGGCTAACACAAACCACTCCTTGCAGTTTTCCTAGAGTTAGGACCTCTCTAACAGCAATTAAGGCAGTAATCTAAGTACAGAAACCTAAAAGAAGAAAGTGGCCTTATTTTAAGACATTGTTTAGTAGATCATTTGCTATTAGAATCTTGAATATATTTAGTGCATGGTGCTCAACTTCACTGAAGACTAAGTGTGAAACATTTGCCTAATGTTACTGTTTCTATCTGCTGTGATCATTGAGGTCCTATTCTTGCTCATAATAACTTTGCCACTAGATGGAAACCTTTAAAAGATGATAGCTGTTTCTTTTTTTACAGTGTCAGATTTAACTCTAACATATGGACATTGTAAGAAGTTTAAAATTTTTGTTTCCTCTGAATTAAAAAAAGGTAAGACCTCTAACAGGCTCTGAAACAATTGGAAATTTTATTCAATTCAAGTCTAAATTATCTTTGAATGCATTTTTTGAAAGAAGCCATTTAGAACATACATACGCTAAATGCTTGAACTGACGTTCAGTCCAGAGTATTTGGAAAAGCCTTCCTTTTGCTTTTTTGTCCATTTTCCATATCTTCCATATGCCTTAATATGATTTTATTTTGCATTCTCTACCTAATAATCTTATACAATAGTTAGCATATTGAAACTGTCCACATCTGCTTGAGAGGTTCATTAGGCACTTAACTAGATCTTTATTTGATTTAGGCCTTGGAGCACTTGGCACTCCATTTCTTATGAAGTTGCCTGTTCATGCTCTGAGCTAGTTTCAACCTTACAGAAGCCAAAACAAGCACCCTTGGCAGTGGGTATAGCTTCTACTGCCATCATTTTAGGTAAAACTCTGCTTTGCCCTATTATTAAAATGCAAATAAAATTTTAAAAAAATTTTAAACATATAAATGTCCTTATGCATTCACACTCATTTGCTCTGAACTTGAAGCCACTTGCATTTATTCCCTAATCAAAACACCAAAATCCACATTTTTTAAGTTGAAATTCATTAAAGCACTACAGTTCCAGAAGCAGGAAATATGTTGGTGCAGATTCCAGAATAATTTCTTGGGATTATTTAGAACACATTGGAACATTTATCTGTTACTGAAGCAGATAAGCTAACTATGTAACTGGGTTTTTGTAACTTATTTGCGGAGGATTTGAGGATAGCTGATCCTTACTCTCAGAGACACACTACTAAAAGTGTAATTAAAGCTAATAGTTCATAACGTCTGAGCAGTATCTGGAGGAACAAGGGAAAATTGTTCCCCACAGTCGAGTTTTGTGCAGCTAACTGGTGGCATTCAGGAATGTTCTGGCCCTTCCTCTCAAGCATCTGGCAATAACTTCTGCTGACAGCAGGCAAACAGATTTGATGGATCAGTATTGAATCTGGAATGGAAATGTTCTTTTCCCTCATGTACCCAGATCCCTTTCAGGATGTCTGATAAAGCTTCTTCTTTGGGGATGGGATATATACACTACCTCCAACCATCCACTAATCTAATATCCCTTTAGGGGAGAATCTGTCATAATAAGTCTATGTGCAAATGTTGATTCAAATAGCCAAAGGAAGGAGGAATTTGAAACATCTTTGATATTTAGAATCATGCTATTTTAGAACAATAATGATCTTTAGAATTTAATGCAATAGAATTATTTTATTTTTCCAAATGAGGAGAAAATCTAGAAAAGTCAAATTATTTTCACAAAGTTCAGATTTAGAACCTGGTTCTTTTGATTCTCAACCTAGAGATCATTCCAATATACCTAAACACTTCACTCTATTCAGTTTCTGTAATTTATATGCAGGAGCATTTCAAATCTAGTTGCATGTAGAATCATGGGGTTGGATGAAGGGTCAAAAAATACTGATGTACAGGCCCCACTGCAGACACACACAATGGAATACTACTCAGCCATAAGAAACGATGAAATCCAGCTATTTGTGACAACATGGATGGACATTGAGGGTATAATGCAAAGTGAAATAAGTCAGAGGGAGAAGGTCAAATATCGTATGATTTCCTTCATTAAGTAGTAGATAACAACAACAATAAACAAACACATAGAGACAGAGATTGGATTGGCGGTTACCAGAGGGGAAGGGGGGAGGGAGGAGGGTGAAAGGGATAATTCGGCACAGGTGTGTGGTGATGGGTTGTAATTAGTATTTGGGTGGTGAACATGATGTAATCTATGCAGAAATAGAAGTATAATGATGTACACCTGAAATTTATACAATGTTATAAACCAATCTTACTGCAATAAACAAAAAATTGAAAAAAAAATATTCTGAAAAAAATGCAGACAATAAAGAATATTTTGAATGCTGGCAAAAAAAAAAAAAAATAGAATCTCTAGGGTAGAGCCCTGGCATAGATATGTATGTATATGTGTGTGTGTGTACACATGTGTGTTTGTGTATATATGTGTGTGTATGTTCACTGCTTCAGTGTGTATGTATTTAATTTCCAACATGATTCGAAAATGCAGGAAGGTTGAGAACCACTGGTTTGTGTTTGGTCATGTTTATCACAAAATAAGCAAGTAGATGTTTGGGTCCTGTCCTATTCTCCTCCGCATTTGGCCTGTTCCTCACCTTCAAGGCTCCCCAACCAAAACTTCTTTTCTTGAGAAATGCTTCAAAACACAAATATATCTCTTCTCATAAAATAAAATGTTGCATATAGAAACTATTTTGATAAAGCAATTGATAAAATGTTGTTAGTATATACTAAAGTTTTAATGTCTTATTTTGCCCAGGCATATTTGCATCTTAGGAGAAAAATAATAGAAATAGAGCTTCAATTTAAAGGGAGGATTTTAGATGGATAAAAGGTTGTAAAAGATATTTTGGGTTAAAGACCTTCTAGAACCTCTAAAATTATACCATATTTATGATCGTTTACTCTAACTTTCTGATTGTTCCAACACATTTTGTACTACCGTTTAACTTGCTTCCATCATAAGAATAACCTTTCACTTCATATAAGTTTATGAGAGTAATAAGGTACCAATGATTAAATGCTTATGTGCTAAGCACTTCATTTAATCATCACAATTAGGATCCTCCTTCCCCAGGAAGGAGATGCCATCATTCCCATGTAAGAGATGGGGAAACTGATCAAAGAGAGTAAATCAGCTAAGGTTATTCTTCAACTTTGCAGTAGAACCAGGGCTCAAAATAATTTCTGACTCCAAAACAAATGTACTTTAACATATCATGTTTACAATGTCCAAAATGATCAGGATAAAACAAAGTAAGCCAAAACAAAAATACCTGTATGGAGCCAGAAAACGAATCAGCTTGACATTCCCACTGTTGATATAATTTATATACACTTTCCCATGGTTTCTATAGAACTTTAAATACTTAATTGGCAGTAGACACACAATAGTCAATTACTACCTTGGATGAATAGTGCAACAGTTTCTCTAATACCTTATAAAAATGAAGCTTCTAGATACTTGGAAGAGCAGCTTGCTTTTCATCTTTAACCCTGTTGACATTAAGTCCCTTGTTTGCCCTAATGGAAATTTCCACGAGAGTGGTGTACTCACAGAAAAATGAGACTTCGGTAGTACAGTCAGAAACCCTTCAAAAGGTCTGTGGCCCTTCCCGCGCCAACTCGAGCATTATGTTTGATGACTTCCCGACCCCATGCTCACCGGGGGACCCCAGGGCCACGGAGATGACTTGGATGGATGTCCCTGGTGACAAACTCTTAGAGGCTATGGTTTGCATGTCCGATACCTCTGGTCTTTGGTCACCACTCGGCCCACAGCGAATGCAGACAAGCTCCTGAAAGTGAAGAAATTCTCAGAGGACAGGAGAGTTAAAAGCTTCTTCACTTGGGTGACAGCGAAGTGGGAGGTTGATTGGGATAAATCCATGGCGCTCCCCACCTCCGTGGCCAGACAGGACTCCAAGTCTCATCCTAAAAGTCACTCCAGCATCCCCTCAGCCACTTGGCCGCCGGCCTGCGGGGAGCAGGAAGGACGCGCCGCTCAGCCGCGGAGACGCAGAGGCACATTCGGCACATTCGGCACATTCGGCACGTGCACACGGTGGACTACGGGCTCTGCCCGGCACTTTCGGCACACGGTGGAATACTGGCTCTTCCTACTTCTTTCTCCTACTCTGCTGGATGCTCACCAACTCCTTGTCCTGCCCCCTCTTGTTTTTTTTTTTTTTTTTAAAACCTCTTTCTGTTCCCCTAAATTATTCCTGGTTGAATTTTTGTCCTGTTTATAAAGTTAAAATCACCCAGAAAAAAGTAAGTATTTTACTCTTCAAAATTGTATTTGATCTACAGGATTTATATGCTAGTATTTCCAAAAAGCTGAGGAAACAAATCAAAGGAAAACTTTTTAAGAAGGAGAAAAATGCCATGTTTATGTATTGGAAGACAACATAGAAAAGATGCCAATTCTATTCAAATTGACCTAAAGGTTTAATGCAATTTCTATCAAAATCTCAGCAAGATGTTTTGTAGATATAGACAAATTTATTCTAAAATTGATCTAGAAAGGCACAAACCCTAGGATAAATAAAACATTCTTAAAAAAGAAGAATAATGTGGGAGGAATCACTCCATCCAGTATTAAGGCCTACTATATAGCTACATGAATCAAGATAGTATGGTATTCATGGAGGAATAGACACATGGATCAATGGAACAAAACAGAGAACAGAAATAGACCCAAATAAATAGGCCCAACTGATTTAGGACAAAGGAGCAAAAGCAATTTAATAGAGGAGGGATAGCCTTTTCACAAATGGTGCTAGAACAATTAGACATCTATGGGTAAGTCAATCAACTAACCAACCAACAAACTCACCTCAATCTGAGTTTCATACCTTATACAAAAATTAACTCAAAATGGATCACAGTCTTAAAATGTAAAACTATAAAACTTTCAGAAAAAAATAAGAGAAAATCTTTAGGACCTAGGTCTAGGCAAAGAGTTCTTAGATTTGACATCAAAAACATGATCCATAAAAGCAATTTAAAGAAATAGAACTTTTCAAAATTAAAAGTCTTTGCTTTGCAACAGATCCTATTAAAAGGATGAAAAAACATGTCACACACGCACAAAGATGCAGACACACAGACACAGAAGACAAGAAACAGACTGGGAGAAAATATTTGCAAATCATTTATCCAACAAAGGACTATTGTCTAGAGTACATAAAGATTTCTCAAAACTCTGCAGTAAGAAAAAAAAAATAGAAAAATGGCAAAAGACATGAACAGACAATGAAGAGACATTCACCAAAGATGATGGCAAAGAAGCACACAAAAAGATATTCAACATTGTTAGCCACTAGGGAAATGCAAATTAAAACTACAATGAGATATTATATATCAGAATGCTGAAAATAAAGAATAATGACAACACCAAATGCTGGTGAGAATGAAGAGAAACTGGATCACTCATACATTGCTGATAAGAATGTAAAATGGTATAGCCATTTTGGCAAATAATTTAGAATTATTTGGAATATAATTTGGCAGTTTTTAATAAAACTAAACATGTAACTACCATATGATCCAGTATTTACACTCTTGAGAATTTATCCCAGAGAAATGAAAATTGTTTTGACGCTAAAACCTGTGCATGAATTTTGTCAGCTTCATTCATAATAGCCCAAAACTGGTAACAACCCAGCGAAATGTTAAACAAACTACAGTACATCCATACCATGGGATACTACTACTTGGCAATTAAAAAGACTGAGCTACTTATACACAAAACAACTTGGATTCTCCAGGGAATTATGCTGAGTAAAAAAAGAAAAAGCTAATCCCAAAGGTTGCTTACTATATGATTCTATTCATATGACATTGTTGAAATGACAGAAGTTTAGGGATGAGGTGGAGAGGGAATGGTTAGAGAAGTAAGTGTGTCTATAAAAGGGCAACAGGAGGGATTGTTGTGATGAAATTGTTCTGTATTTTTAATTTATAAATGTCAATATCCTAGTTGTGACATTTTACTATTAGTTTTGCCATATTGGGGGATACTGGGTAAAGGGTACAAGGGATCTCTCTGTATTATTTCTTAGAACTGCATGTGAATCCTCAATTATCTCAAAAGAAAACGGTTAGTTAAAAAATTTATTTTTCTGTTCAAAAGCAGGGCCATCAATTGCTGTCTTTGTTAAAATATAAAGCTAACCAATGTGTTTAAAAACTGAAATACCTTTTTTTCTATATATGCTTAAAACCATTTATTAAAATAATTTTTAGCACATTTGGAATTGTAGAGGCATGGTTTTTAATATGTTAAGGACATTTATAAGTAGTTAAGAACTCAGGAGAAATAGGCTTGAAGTTGTAACCGAGACTCACTTTTTATTAGTGCTATGGCCTTGGGTAAGTGCTTGGCACGTGATAGGCTTTCAAATATTTGAGGAGCAAGTTGAGAATGAGAAGGAAATAGCAGTGGTGCTGGTGACGATTATGGTGATAATGTTGTTGGTGGTGATGGTGGTAATGACCACGGATTAAATATTAGGATTAGAAATGTAAGTTTAATTTTACAAATCAAAACTATTCTGTGTATGGCAAGGAGGTCACTAGAGTCTAGAAGAAGATTGTGTCCAATTGTGTTTTTATTCTTATTTTATTTACAAGTGCATTTCACTATGAAATCCACTTCATGATCTTTCCTTACATTAGAAGCATTTTCTGGTGGTTATGGGTTTTTTTTTTTTTTTTTTTTGTCTTATTCTGAAAGTACCTTGTAAGACTAATTTCACTTCTGTCTGACATTTATTAACTCAGCTTCAGTCTTAGTGGTATCTTTGCTATTTTCTCTTTTCCTAACTCTCTTTAAAAATATCATACTACTACAGTGAAGCATCTTTAAAATATTGACAATTTTTATGAATTAAGTAAGTAATAGCAGATCATTTAACCCTTACATTTAGAGTGTATGTGTATGTAATGAATTCTCATGGAACTGTGTCTATTAACATGTATTGCCAATCTCTGTTGAAGGGTCCAATTTCTGTTACAGGGAAAAACAATCAAAATTATAATCTTGGACAAGCTGCACATGTTTTGGTTCAACATGTTTAAAAATGTAAAACAAATGTGTATTTGGAAATAACATTTTTTCCTTAAAGTGGGTGATAGTATAATATTTTCTCTTGCACGAAATTGTTGCCACACAAATCTCCAGTAGCCAAGCATTTTTTATGTTGTATGTTAATTGAGAATTATCAGCCTATCAAAGAAGTGTTCTGAGCTCATACTATTTACAGCAAAATTGCACCTAAGGGTAAACTTATCTTTTTTATTGATGTCTGATTTTCACCTGCTGCATTGTCCTGGTATCTGACACGCAAACCAACACATCATGGGTTGTAAATTTGGTTTGTAAATATGCACCTAAGGTGGGAAACTCACTTGATAAACAGACTATTTTCTGTCTAAGTGTAAATTTTATGTTGCCATTTAGTACAACTTGAAATGTCTGTGAGGTGCCCTTGAGCAGGAACTCTTTGTTAACAAGCCATCAAGCTTAACTGGAATAACCTGTAGGAAATGTTTACTAAACAAACACAAGGCAGTCAATTCTTGGGAGATGCTTGTACATATCAGCATGAGGCAGTCACCGTCGTCTTTAAAGACTAAACCCTAAGCTACTGCTAGTTGTACTCTGCTTGTTGTGAGTCAATTCAAATTTTATAAAACATCCACTTGTCTTCCTAGTCTAAATCCCATTTTCTTACACCTGTTAGGATATTTTTTTCTTTTATGCAAAACTAGTCTCCCTTGAATTTAATTTAAAAGCTGTGTGCTCTCCAAGTTCACTAGTTTGAAATGGTAGAAAAACATGCAGTAATTTTCAGCTAACTTTCAATAAACTCTAAATGGTAGAGGCATGCTGAGTGGAAGGCTATATGAAACAGGAGAAGAATATCGATCATCTATTTGCTTATCTCTTATCTGGCTTCTCCAGCAATGCTAGGCAGGCCTGTCCCTCTGGTGGAAGCTGGGGTGGCAGTAGGGACCCTACTTTTGGGTGAGGGTTGGGTGAAGTGCTGACCTCTCTTTTTCTTTTCTGAATATCATTACAATGTCCATAATAGTGGGGTCTCCACACTGCTGCAGTTGCTCTGGGACTACCCTTCCAGGGATGACTCTGCTTGGCAAAGTCGCCAATGTTACAAATATCAGCCCCCGCTGCTCCTGACCCTGGTGCATACTCCATAGAATTGCCCACTTGAGAGGTGTCTGGGTTTCTATTTAACACATGCAAGCATTCGGGAGGATAGGTGTCTTTTTGAAGCTCTCCCTTGCGGTCCCATAAAGTGATTTTCATATGCATCACATTGACCATAATGTAATTCCAAGAGTCCCCAAGTACCTTCTGATTTAGTGCTACTTTCATTTGATGCAGTTATAGACAGGAAAACTAATTTTATTTATATTGATTATATAGATCTATATACTTTAGAATAGATACTAGGTAGGAAAATCAAATATCCATTAAATTTTTTGATCCAGTGTCTATTTTCTTATTAAAAAAATGTATAGCTTTGTACCTTAAGGCAACTGAAAACAAGGATATGTTTAATTTTGTTTACTTCTTTTAGGAAACTGAAATGTGACTACATCAAATTGCTCTTTATTTTGATAAAAAGTCATCATTCTTTATGTTGGGAAACATAGTTTTAATGGACATTAACCTAAATAAATATTTTCATTACTTTCATATTATTTTAAGTAATCACTGATTCATATAATAAAATTGTGGCCTAAGATCATATTCCAGCATGTTCTTAAGAGACTAAAGAAATATAAAAGGTATGATACATTTACATACAGAATTTATACAATACATATAATTTATATATTTGGAGTCATTTAGAATACTGTTTGTGTTTATTTTATTACATAATTATAACTATATTTTAGATATGCTTTTTAAGTTATAAGATTATCAAGTTTCTAAGTTGAAACCTAGAATTTCTAACTGTATCAATGAAAGCTTATTACTTAACCAGATGGCTGAGTTCTCTGATAGTGGTCCATGAGAAAGTAATGTTTTAAGATGATCTTTAAAGTATCCAGAGATTGGGGGCCGGCCCCGTGGTGTAGCAGTTAAGTGCGCACGCTCCGCTGCTGGCGGCCCAGGTTTGGATCCCGGGCACGCACCGATGCACCGCTTGTCAGGCCATGCTGTGGCGGCGTCCCACATAAAGTGGCGGAAGAAGGGCACAGATGTTAGCTCTGGGCCAGTCTTCCTCAGCAAAAAGAGGAGGATTAGCAAATGTTAGCTCAGGGCTGATCTTCCTCACAAAAAAAAAAAAAAAAGTATCCATAGATTGTTTTTTAGGGTTAAAATGTTAAATAAAATTTTAATATCTGTAATAATCCCCTAATTCAGGAAAAATATTAATAATACCAAACCAAAGCTATTAATATATGTATAGCCAAATAATGTATTAATAAATAATGTCACTTGGACCAAATCACATTGAACCTTTAAAATTTGTGGACAATTAAAATATTTTGTCACTCAAATACAATTATTAATGCCTTTCTTATCCTCAATCTATTATTCAGATAAAATATGCATGGCCTTCTTTGCCATAGCAATATCTTACCAAATCTAATCTGATTTTAATTTTTTTCCTAAGAAAACACTTCATTGTTTAAAGAATGCAGGTAACGTTACTTTTACAAAGTCTCAATTATAGCCATAATGACCCAAATATGGGAAAATAGGAGTAAAGCATTCCATGTAAGGCAAGAGTGTAATGAAATAAAAGATTGTTCGCCCTAGATAATATTTTAAATCCCAATTGGCCTTATACCATTTTTTGCAGAATGAATTGTAGTGAATCATATTTACTTGGTCAGAAGGAATCCCTCTCTTGAGCATTGTACAAAAGACCTTAGCCAGATCATGTAATAATACTAATAATTTTAACATTGTCCATGAATTTGATTAAGAAACAGGTATTTCCAGACTATAGAGAGCTATAGTACAATTCTGCTCAAAGTTAATGAATACCTCATTTGGAAACTTGATCCTTGACTGGCTTTGACCTTGGATTCTATCTTAAGCCACAGGTTTGTTTAACAGTGGCCTTTGCAGAAATTTCCTGTAAGCTAGCAGAGTAGGTATTTGTGAGCAGATGATTCACATAATGAATATTTATTGAACTCTTTTTGGTATTAGGTAAGGCACTAAATATGTAGAGGAAAGATTTGTCCTTCCCTGATGGAGTTTCCACTTTAATGTAGAAGTCAAACTTTAAACAGATAATGACGCAAATAACACATCATATTTTGTAATTATATTTATGAACTAAAACTCCAGGATATATGAGAGAGGATAACAGGAATATTGATGTCGATTTGGAAGTGTGAGGAAGTAAATTTGAGGGATGCGTTGATATGGCCAGCTGGAGTTTGGGCAAGAGCATTTCCAGAAGAGGGAATGACGGTGTGGATTTCCTGAGGCAAGAATGAGCTATGCCCGCTTGAAAGCCCAAGAGAAGAGCAAGATCAATAAACGGAGATGTGAGAGGGATGAGGTTAGAGCTATGCAGAAGCCGGAACATGCCTGGTGTTACAGGGCCTATTTTGCATGTGTAGTGGAGGGCATCAGAGGGTTATGAGTAAAGACTCAGTGGGGCTGGCTTAATATTTTACACTTCTGCTCTATCCAATTAAATTAGCTATAGCAAGTTTCACCATACTTCCTGGGTCCTATAAGGGGCAAATCTAAGATACACATGCAAAAGGAAAGGAAATATAGCTTAGAAATATCCTTTGGATTGTTAGTAGTTAGGACAGAGTTGGCGAAAGTCCATTTCCAATCCTAGGGGTGGGAGGTGGGTAGAGATTGTGCATTTGAGATGTAGTTTTTAAGTAATAGTATTTTTCCAGAAGAACAATTGTATTTGTTTGGTGACACATTACCTTACTGCTCGAGGCTAGGTAATTTAGGTGTACATCTAGATTAAAAACTGAGCCTACAAACTGGTATTTTAAATGATAATTCTTAAGGTTACTAGAAAGTATATTTTCCAATAAGTCTCCTTCTTGTCATAGAAAAAGCTGCAATACTTTAAATAAACAAACAATAACCTAGGAGCTCATTCTTCTAAACAGATTGAATACAGATGCTAACGTGGCAGCAAAGGCTGAGTACAAATCCAACATCATTCTGTACATCAAATGTTTACATAGATGTCATTTAAATGGGATGCTTGTTATGTTAAGCGAATATGCAACATCATTTCTCAGACTATGGCAAGCAATAGAACACTCAATTATTTTCTATTAAAAATGTTCTGTCTTGAATGAGATTATGGTATTTTGATTATCCGACACTCAACAGAGCATTTGTCTGGAAAGTTTAGTTTCTACAAGATACAAATTTGCTACAAGACATAATGTTGCAAATTTAATGTAGAGAGAATCATGTCTCAGTTACTTTTAAAAGTATCTTTTTTATTGGTACCATTTTAGTAAATTTCTGATATGAGAAATAACATAGCTTGCATACATTTGAGATATATATTTAATTAAAATGTTCATTCTTCTCTACAAAACAACATTACTCGTTATAACTTTGTGCCTTGATCTTTGTATTTCAAAGGTATTTGGAAGGGCTTGGACTTTTTTCACCTTACAAATTATCCATCAGCATTTTAAAAACTAACTTTAGCAGAGAAAAATTCATCCCACCAAATTAATTGCTGTCATTCTTCCATGTCCAGCCCCTATTCATGAACTTATGTAATTTTCAACTCATAATTATAGCATAGGAACATTTGGTCTCTCTTATCTTTTGTATGGCTTAATGAAATAGCTTTGGTTTTGAATTCAAACTGAAGTCGAAACCTGACACTCTCCTTAACTATATGTGTGATCGTCAATAAGCTATTAAATCACTCTGAGGCTTGAATTTTTTTTCATCATTAAGATGGTAATAATAACCTACCTGAAAGAGTTGTTGTGGGAACTAAACTGCCTAGGGCCCATAATAGACTCAATAAACGGTAGCTATTATAATTAATAATAATGGAGACATCTGCATCTTAAACTTCCTGAGTAATTTTATGCACAAACTAAGGTTGTTTGAAAACCACTGTTCTAGAGTGATCATGTGATTTTTATGATAGTCAGAAAAGCATTTAACTGATATTGAGAATGAAGAAAAACTGAATCTCATGTACATTGGTGGTGAGAGTGTAAACCGTACAGCAATTCTGGAAAACAGTTTAGGGTTTCTGTAAAAACTAACATACACTTACGTACACTCTGCAAATCCACTCCTAAGTACTTATTCTAGAGAAATAAAAACCTATGTTCACAAAAAACTCTGCACACAAGTGTTCATAGGAAATGTCCTTCAACACTAAATAGATAAATTGTGGTACATCCATATAACAAGATACTACTTAGCAATAAAAAGCAACAAACTATTGTTACTTGAAACAACTTTGGATAGATCTCAAGGACATTATGCTGAATGAAAAAAAGCCAGTGTCAAAGAGTTTACATACTGTATTACTCCACTTATATAATGTTCTCAAAATGACAAAGTCATAGTGGTATAGAACAGGTCAATGATTTCTAGGAGTTAGGGTTGAGAAAGAATGTAATTAAGGGATAACATTAAGTAGTTTCTTTGTGGTGATGGAAGAGTTGTTTCCAAATTGTGGAAATGGTTTCTCTTGTGATGAAATTTTATCGAAGCATACACACACACACACACACACACACACACACACAGAGTACACGTAAAAGCTGGTGAAATCTGTATAAGGTTTGTATTTTAGTTAATAGTATCATACCAATGTCAGTTTCCTGGTTCTGACAATGTACTATGGATGTGTAAGAGATTATCATTAGAGGAAGCTGAATGAAGTGTACGTGAGTGTACACAGGGACTCTCTGTATTATTTTTGCAAATTCTTTTGAGTCTTAAACTACTTTAATTTATTTTTTATAAAGTATTTAACAATGTGAGCACAGCGTCCAGAGCTTCAGTTTCATCTGCTTCATTGACATCTTTTGTAGCCTTGGGAAATATTCTGATATGTTTAATGCTATAAACAATCTGATTTTTTAAAAATAATTAGGAGTTAAAATTGAATTAGAATAATTTAGAAACATATGGAAGAAAATGTCTCATTATTTTTAAAAACCCTACTTTTAGTTTGTAGATTTTTATTCTTAAAACGAAATAAAGACAAAATTGTGTTTTTTGCAAGTGATATTGCCTATAGATATAATGATACCAAAATAAAAACTGAGACAAATTCTTCTTTATTAATCATACTCCAAAGTCCAAAAAATACAAGATACTACTCTACCAATAAATTATTTATCAATGCAAAATTCATTACTTTATGTTCCTCTTTATGTTCCTTGATATAACGAATCTTTCCCTGGATTGCCATCATTTTATTTATTACAACTTACTAGTGGACTTTGAACAGGAACAGATGCTAACTATGAAATGTGGCCTCAAGATGTACAATGAATTATTTTTGAAATAAAATTCAGAATTGATGACCAGCATCTCATCCTGATGATGATGATGATAATGATGATGATGATGATGAATTATGCAAATCTATACTATATCTATTTGTCTTAGATTGGTTTCTTGAGAAGCCAACCCTAAGATAAGGATTCAAGCATAAGCAGTTATTTTGGAATATTATCATTGGAAATAACACTAGAGGAATGGGAGTCAGGACAAGACAGCCATTAAGGGTTTATCTTTAGCAAGTCACTATTGTGGGTAAATGGAACGGAATCCTGCTAGAGAAATCTAGGACCCAGTATAAAACACGTGCCTCAGAATTATCCCACTTAGGAGGCGAGGAGATGGATATTCATATATCAACTCCCATCAGTCTTTGGTTAAGACTGCTTCTGGGGAGATAGTGGTCCAGCTTGTCCCACAGGTAATAAAGTAGCCAGGTGGCCAGAGAAAGCCCTCAGACAAAGAATGCAGGTACTGACAGTTGATAGTTGGCACATATGCAGTAAAATTATCAAGGTGAGGGGATTTCGATAGGTCCCTGGCAGCATCTGCTACATAGATCCTATATTATTTTGTATATATCGGGCATTTAGCAGTACTTATTGAATTAATAAATATATTATTTAAGCTTATAGATTGATAATTTTTTAAATCATAGAACTTACAGTACTTTATGTTTAATATAATTTGACATATCTATTTTTTAGATAATGTGATATTTTTTCAAATACCCAATAAATTATATCATAACTGTTGCTTTAGTCAATCAACAAATAATTTCTCATTACTTTATACTATAGGGAATAAAGTTGATAAATGTGTTTTTCATTAACAAGAAACATTTAAAAAAATGCAGGAGGGATAAAGGTGAATCAACAGGAGTTGACAGGTCTCACATATTCCTATCTATTTAGAGTTCAAATGATGTAATACTTCATGGTGAAAATTAATGAATTTTCCACCCATCTGTTAGATTTAGTGGGATAAGGGCATAGTAAGGTTATAATATTCCCAGAGCTGGGGCTAGTACTTCTTACCAAAAATCAGCTACATAAGTCAAGTTCATCTTTTTGAGAGAATAAATTGTCAGTGACCTGAACTTTAAAATCAATGGCTCTTTTTTGAAATACAAAGATTTCATAGTTAATGTGTTATCTGAAACACTGAAGATTTTTTTTTTTTTTTGAGGAAGATCAGCCCTGAGCTAACATCCGTGCTAATCCTCCTCTTTTTGCTGAGGAAGACTGGCTCTGAGCTAACATCTATTGCCAATCCTCCTCCTTTTTTTTTTTTTTCCCCAAAGCCCCAGTAGATAGTTGTATGTCATAGTTGCACATCCTTCTAGTTGCCGTATGTGGGACGCGGCCTCAGCATGGCTGGAGAAGCGGTGTGTCGGTGCGCGCCCGGGATCAGAACCTGGGCTGCCAGTAGCGGAGCACACGCACTTAACCGCTAAGCCCCAAGATCGGCCCGTGGAGATGTTTTTTATTTTTAAAAAATACCCCCAAACAATAATCGAAATGTAACATTAGACTATTCCACTTATTGAGTGAAGAAGAGCTTATCAAAGGTAGGTCAGAATCTCATATATGAGAAAATGAGGTATAGAAATTGGCATATTCTCATATTTATTTCTCTATTTATTTATCTATCTATCTATCTGTAATAGAGAGAAAGGCATAATAAATTTTCTGATACTATTGAAACCTCATATAAGAAAAGTCTAATGTGGTTGAATCATGATTCTAAGAATGAGGAAAATTAATGCAAAGATAGAGTGTCACTCCATCCCCCTCCACGTCCCTCTATTTATAATAACCATCTTAAAGTGGACTTAACATGAACAGGAGGAAACTTGGGCTTAATTTATACAGAACAGAATGACATCATTCAAATCTCCACTATTTTTCCTAAGAAAATTACATTTTGGAAAAAAACTTGATAATCTAGCTAAAACTATTGAAAGGACAGTCAAAAAAAACTTTAAAAATCAAATCAATGTGAAAAGATAAGAAAAAAAAGCTGCCTAAATTTCTAAGTGGAAAATGGCTAATTACATCATCTTTTGCCATATTTGCTAAATATTCAGTTTTGCATAGCACATGGAAAAGTGGAAGGGACTTTTGATAAATTACTATAGAAAATGTAATGAATCCTATTTTGATTTAACTGGAATTTATTGTACCTTCAGTGATAATCCAATATTCATATTTTTAACTCATAGGTATGATCCAGACATACCTTTTTTAAGCCTTTCATTTTCTATGAAAGAAAAAGGAAAGACATAGAATTTAAAGACAACTTATTATTCCTGGAATGCTTGGCCGGAGAAGATGAATAGAATGTGTCTTTTGATTTTTCAGCAGTGTTATTTTAAAATTCTCTTGTAGGTCATTACTTATTCTAGAGTGGGATCAATCAAAGGGAGGTGAATCAGCAAGGAGCAAAAGAGGAAGCCACCTTGAAATGGATTAAATGAAATAATTGTGTGAACATATGGCCTGGAAATTAAATTGATTCAGCTAAACAAGTTATATTAAATAGATCAGGTAATTTTCAGGCATCTGGTCAGGTGATACAATTTAAAGCAATTATGCAATTTGAGACTTTGAGAAGGAGAGAGGGGCTGATTAGTCTATGGTTTACAGAGATAGAGACCACAAAATGAAATTCAATCTGTTAGTGATCTTTTAAGAGTTTGTCCTTTCAAAAGAGGAGCATGTAAAGATAACGTCCTTGATGAAGGACATCAGAGAGGTTTTCTAGATGAAATTTGTCAGACATCTGAGTTGTCAATAACTTATTCATTTATTTACTCACTTAAAAAACAAATATTTATTGAGCATCAACTCTCTCTAGGGTTATTATAAAATGTCCTAGTTTTCAAATTTTCTACTCTAGAGTGGTGAATCAAAATACTATATGAATTTATGTGTATTTAGGGAAGAAAAACACATGACTTTTTAATTGATAAGCTTTTACCTGCATAATCTTCTTCTCCATAAAGACACATTTTCCTCGTCATTGTCTTGATGTTTGAGATCAATGCAAGATATACATTTAGATATCGCCTCTCTTTACTTTGCCTATTGTTTCCAAATATATGTGGAGGTATTTAAAAATTAGAAGAATGCAACTGTTAGGTGACTTGCAAAGCATACGCAATGTGCATTACAAATATTCATAGGCCATGGATGGCTGTTCATTTAATTTTTCAAAATTCAAGACATAATATAGTAAGACTTTTTTATGTTTGATGTGAAAACAAGTAACTTTAAAATTTTCTTTGTTAAACTATGGAAGAAGCTTATGAAAATAGATAATTTTTTACATACTGAATTATATGAATCATAATTATCATGCATTTTTATTATTTTAAGGTTGGTAAAAATTGAGATTATAACTGTGCTAGTATAAGAACTACTTTAATCTCTTAATTGTAAAGCTGTTTGAGTGGAGGAGATGTCCTATTAGATTTAGCGTATATAGTCTGGGCATACTGTCTTTAACACAGAGTAAATTCACTTGTGAATTTTTTTCAATGTTTATTCTTTAAAAAACATTCATATAATTCTTTGTGATAATACATCCACATAGTTATAATGGAAATGAGGCAAACAGTATGAAATTTTTGTAATTATAATATGCAGTTTTGTTGGTTTGGTTTACAGAAAATTATTTTATAGATAAGAAATGAAAGGACTTTAACCATATTAGGCAATAACAGTTACAAGCATTTTGTAAAATGTCCTCTCATATGTATTCTCATTGAGCCTTACAACAACCAGATGATGAAACTATAATATTCCGCAGATAGATGAAAAACTTGAAGTGCAGAAATTCTTGATTGTCCCAAGGATGCACAAATTAATGGAACAGATAGACAGGATAGAAATAAAGATGCCTTATTAATAACACCTGGCTGTCAACACTACCATGCCACATAAATCTATAAAAATTAATCATAAAAAATTTGGGATTGGTTGATTGAGAAACTATTGTCTTTGTAAGCAAGATGGAAAAATGAGTGTTAAATAAAATTTGTGAATCAGTAGTACACAAGATTTTATCTCAACCTATAGTGAAGGCTGTACTGTATTATTTCTCTAGAGTGTATCCACACCTTCACTAGAATCACTTGGAGAGAATGTATGCTAAAAAGAATAGGAGTTGAGGAATAGGAGAGGCATAGCGAGAAGATAGATCAGAGAAAAAGTAAGTTGAGACCATATCACATAGGTTCTTATTGGAGGTAAGGAGTTTAGGTTTTACTGAGGGTATTGAGGAGAAACTGAAGTGTTTTGACCAAAAGTGCTAGCATGATCAGATGTTTACTTTGGCTGGCTACACTTTGAAGAATG
Organism: Diceros bicornis minor; assembly: GCF_020826845.1. Taxonomy (NCBI): domain Eukaryota; kingdom Metazoa; phylum Chordata; class Mammalia; order Perissodactyla; family Rhinocerotidae; genus Diceros; species Diceros bicornis. The sequence continues at coordinate 79,457,048 of NC_080740.1, read as the reverse complement.
TATTGGAGAGGATATGAGGGAGACTAGTCAAAGGCCAGTTGATAGACCAGCTGAGTGGCTATTGCTATATATTCCAGATAGAGATGATAAAAATCTGTAATAAAAGTAGTGGCAATGGATTGAAGAGAAGTGGATTAATTTCAGAGATATTAATGAGAATTGAGTGGTTGAATGAATATATTATGTGGAACTGTATAAAATTGCCAATATTTAACCATTTTGACAAATAAAAAAGGTAGCTTTATATTGTTTAATCTCATAGAAGTTAAACATAAAGGAGTCATCATACCAGATTCTCAGGTTTCTGGTTTGAGTAGCTGAGTGGTTGGTGGAATCATTCATTATGATAGCAAACATAGGAGAAAGAAGAAAAAGAATCTGCTTTCTAGACCTATAGAATTTTAAATGTCTTTGAGAAAATAAGTTGTAATATTCAATCAGAATAATTAGATAAGTAGATAAGAGATGCACAAGAGTGACTGCACCAGCAGTAAACAGCACTTAGATGAACATCAAAATCAGGAGAGTTGAGTGACAGTTTGAAGGGAAAACTGTATGAATTGAGCAGGAAAAAAGGTAAAAAAAAAAAATCATTTAGAAGAAGAGAGAGAAGAGGACTAAAAGAGATTGAGAAGGAGTAGTCAGAGATGTAGGACAAAAATTCAGTAGAAATTGGTGTCGGTTGAGATAGAATGGCCTTTCAGGGGGGAAAAAAAATGGTGTCAGAAAAGCCAAGGACAGAAAGTTACAAAACGGAATGGTTCTTTGATTCAACGTTATACTGGAAATGGAAGTCTATGAAATAAGACAAGAAAAGAAAAGGCATACAAACTGGAGAAGGAGAATGAAACGCTGTCTTTGCTGATTGTGTGATTATCTACATAGAAAATCCTAAAGAATCTTCAAAAAAGATAGTAAAACTTATAAGTGAGTTTAGCATGGCAGCACAGTACAAGATCGATATTTTAAAAATCAATCATATTTATATATGAGTAATGAACAATTGAAAATTAAAATTATAAAGAAGTACCACTTACAATAACACTGAAAACACCAAGTATTGAGATATAAATCTAAAAAAGCTATGTGCAATATCTACTGAAAACTACAAAACACTGATTAACAATACAAACTAAAGAAATGGAAATATTATGTTCATTAGTTGGAACATTTAATACTGTTAAGATGCCAATTCTTCCCAAATTTATCCATTAAATGCAATTTCAATCAAAATACTAATAGTTTTATTTTTAGAGACAAGATAATACTAAAATATATATGGAAATACAAAGAAACTAAAATAGTCAAAATATTTTTGAAAAAGAACAACAAAGGGGACTCATATTATTTGATTTCAGGACAAAAAATAAAGCCACTGTTATCAGAACAGTGTAGTATTGGCAAAAGGCATATAGATAAATGGAATAGGAAAATCCAGAAATAGAGCCACACAAATATAATTGATTTTCTTCCCAAGGGTACAAAGGCAGAAAGGGTAAGGTAGTCTTTTGAACAAATGATACTAGAAAAATTTAATATTCATATGCAAAAAATAAACCTTGATCCATAACACACACCAAAAAAAAAAAAAAAACAAAGAAAAAGAAAGCCCTCAAAATTGGTCATAACTCTAAAAGTAAAACTTAAAACTATAAAATGCCTAGAAGAAAAGATAGGAGAAAAATATCAGAAGAAAAAAAGAAGAAAAAGTATTAGGTAAAGATTTCTTAACTATGACATCCAAAACATAATCCATAAAGAAAAAGATGATGTCTAGACTTCATTAAAACTAGAAAATTCTACTCTTGGAAACAGTGTTAAGATAATGAAAAAACAAGCCACAGATTGGGATAAAATATTTGCAAATATTATATCTGGTAAGGGATTTTTATCCTGACTGTATGAAGAACTCTTATAACTCTAGTAAGAAAACAAACAGCCCAATTTTAAAAACAGGTAAAGTATTCAAATAGATGCTTCAGTAAGAAGACATTCAGATAGCAAATAAGTCCATGAAAATATGTTCCACCACATTATATTTTAAGGGAAATTCAAATTAAATTTGAATTAAAATTGAAATCACAATATGATACCACTGCACACCTATTAGACTGAGGGAAAAAAAGAAAAGAAAAATAATTGACAAAATCAAATAATAGCTAGGATGTGGAACAACTGGAACTCTCCTAATATGGTAGTGGTAGTGCAAGAAATAAAGCCATGTTGAAAACAGTTTAACTGTTTCTTATGAAGCTAAACATACACTTAGCATGTGACACAGCTGTCTCACCTCTAGGCATTTACCCAAAATATGTGAAAATTTGTGCTCTCATAAACATCTGTACTTGAAAGTTTAAACAAGATTTATTGTTAATTGCCAAAACCTGAAAACAACCCAAATATCGTTAAGTCAGTGAATGGTTAAACACACTGTGGTATATCCATACAGTGGAATAGTACTCAATAACAAAAGGAATAAACTACTAATACACACCACAACATAATGGTGAAGTGCATATCAAATGCATTATGTTAGTGAAAGAAGCTGGGCTTAAAAGTCTGCATATTGTATGACTCCATTTATATGAAATTCTAGAAAAGGCAAAATTATAGGGACAGAAAACAGATCAGTGGTTGCCAGAGGTTTGAGCAGGGGGAGAGGTTGGTTACAAAGGGCTAAGGGAAAATTTGGAGGACAATGAACCTATTCTACATACTGCCTTTTATGGTGGTTATACAATTTTATTCATTTTTAAAACTTTCAGAACTGTAAAGGGTCAATTTTACTATATGAAAATTATACCTTAATAAAAAACGGCAAAAAAAAAAAAACAGAATGGTAAAACCATTTGTAACATTTTTGAGACATCATGTAAGAAAAGAACAAAACCTGTCTATTGGATTTAGGAACAAGGGTGCCCTTGTTGAAAAAAACTTGGAAGTACTGTAGAAAGCATAAAGTCAGTTTGCAGTTGTTCAGGAAGCCAAGCAATTACATCCGACAAAGGAGGAACAGCAGTTGTAATTGACAATTCCCTCAGGAAACTTGAATACAAACAGGAAGAAAGAAGTGTTATTTAGAGTGTGAATACAAAATTGGGTGAGAACTGTTTTTAAAAGATGAAAGAAACTTGAATATTTCCCTTTATGTGGGGAAAAGACAATAGAGGAGGTGGTTGAAGATACCAGAAAAAGAGAGAAAGTTAACAGTGTGAGGTCTCTGAGGAGGCAAGAGTGGATGAGCTCAAGCACAGAAGTGGAGCAGTAAGCAGGATGAGGAAGGACATCATTTTTCTCTTAATTGGAGAAAGAGAGAGATGGGCGTGAATATGTAAAATATGGACATGGGGTGGCAGAAAGCTGACGCTGTTTGTAACTTACGCCTGGCATTTTTCTCTGTGAATGAACATGGAATCTGAAAAATATCTCTGTAGTGTTGCAGGCCCCCTTGAAGCTGGAGAAAATAAATCTGATACCATTAAAAGTGTTGTTTTTTCTAAGAGCATTGAGCAACCCAGATGAAGTTGAAGAGAAGATGAACAGTTGAACTCATCCAAAGTCTCATGTTTTTTTTTTGGAATGGTGAATTGGAAAAACAAATGAAGCACAGGAATTGAGGATATTTCCAAAACACATGTATTTTAGACTAAGCTATTTAAGAAAGCAAGTAAAAATATAGAGAAGAAAAGGAGTCAAGGGACTGGTGATTTTAATGAAGGTGAACCATTGGAGTGAGTGTAACACAGCAATAAACAACAACAAAAACTTGGCTATCATCAGAGAGTGGGATTTCAGGGCCTGAAGATTTCAGAAGTGGAATGAGTAAGGATAAAATTCATTATGTGACATTAGGAGGTGAAACTGATGTTGAAAAAGGATCATATCGCATGATATGAAATGATAAGAAACTGCACGGATTTTCCATAGTCATGTTTATAACACTGAGAACACTGAACTGATAAAAAAAAAAAACTGTGAAATAGGTACCAAAATATTCAGTGAATAAGGAAGAATGACTATAACACTGATAGATAAGAAGTTGTGTAGAGAAGTAGATTGCTGAGTGTTATGGCTCTGAAAGGAGTAGGAGAACATGTGAGGACATAAGAGTGATGGTCTTGAGAGGCTCTGGTGAGGGAGAAGGATGTTGAAGCTACTACTCTCTCCTCAGCTATGTGGACCATGGGAGAAGGCAAGTTTTACTTAAGACTTTGATGGGAAAAATGTCCTAAGGGAGTCAGGATTCAGTTAAGGTAAGATGCATATACTCTCTATATAGATAGAATTCATTTCTCGTGAAAGAAGTATTCCCAATGCACAGTAGAAAGGATGCTTGTTTAGTGTGCTCTGTGTATGTATCAGGGGTGGGTATTTTTGAAGAGATAAGGACAGTGGAAAGCTGAGTTATGAGAAGTATGGAGATGAAACCCTTCAAGAAGACTGATAGCCAGTGGGGCTTATTATTGTGTAGTAACCGAGAATGATAGGTATAGAGAGGAATATTCTTTACGTTATTTCTTAATGACTCTGCATTAATCTGTCCTGGGATTTCACAGAAAAGTAAAAGGTGCTAGACAAGATTGTACAATATTGAGCAATGGCAAACATATGGCATATATGTTGCTCCTTCCCACTGCTAAGCCCATGCTAGGTATGACTGATTGTGGCACTCTTTTCTGCTAATACCAGATTCACTTCTAAAGACTTTCTCAATATGCCTATTCACATAGTCATTTCCAGTTGGCCAAAAATAGCAAAGTAATGAAATCCATTTTTAAAATCCTCATCATATTTTTCCACAATTTTTCCTATTTGAATTTTCTTATGGGAGACCTATACCCCACATTCTAGAAAGAAGACATCAGCATTTCCTCTTTCCATTAAGTATTTTTCCCCTCAAAAAAGGGATTCTATTCACTATTCTCATCTACTTCTCTCAAGAATATAGGCCCTATAACAGAGTTGAAGGGGTTTCTTAAAGTCCCTCTGGATTTTAAAGGGAAATCTATTATGCTTTAGTCGAAACTATAGATGATTGTTTCCCAAAATTAATGTTCTTGCTCTGTTTTACAGAGAAAAAATAAATTTACATTATTTCTTGATCTCTATTAAGGTGTTCAGGACAAAATAAGCAAAGTTCTTTGCTGTGGTGAAATCTCATTCAGAATATAGTTTTTGTTTAATTACATTCTACAAAGAACATTTATAGAATCGGGCTCATCTGTGTTATTGTAATGCTTAACAGTTCAGTTCAGATTGCCAAGTTTTAGCTCATGATGGCTGTATAATTTGGGCCAAGTTATTAGCCATTCTTTGTTTTGCTTCCACATCTGTTATCTGAAATAATGTGACTATGGCACTCACCCCATTAAATGAGAAAGTAAGTACTTAGTACAGTTCCTGGCTCAGCAGTAGTGATAGAAACCCCCATGGTGGTATTCTTGTGAGGAGGTTTTTTTCATGATGGACCATGGAAGGGAGAGGCTAAATGAACAATCATCATAGATGCTGTGAATTGTGTTTACATAAGAAGTTCGACTAGAGGATATCTAAGATCTTTATATTCTAATGTTGTGCATATTGCACCATATGTAAGAATAACTCTGAGATTGTTTAGCTCCAATGAGTCGGCTTAAAAAGAAAAAAAGAAAGAGAAAGATTTCAGCAATAATTGATTATTTGGTCAAGACACAATTTAGGAGTCAAAATTTAAAGGTTATATTGAATGATGATCATAGTTCTTTTTTAAAAATTGAGTACAGTAATTAAAATCATACTAGAAACAGTTGAGAAAAAGAGTGGATGGGCACTAAATTTTAAGACTTACACATATGACATATATTTGATATAACTTTGAATCAGCATGAAAATCTTATGTAATTGGCATTTTACAAATGGTGCAACTGAGTCTCAGAAAACGTATTTGTCTAAGAGTGACAAGAAGCTGGCACCCAGACCTAGATCTCTGCCAAAGTTTATGCTTCGTAGCAGTACTGCACACTCATGCACATGAACACACACATGCACATCGTTTATTTTGTAATATATAATAATTGAGTAGCTGTTTCTAAAGACTAACCATATAAATCATTGTCATTATCTTCATATGTGATTAACAGCATATCATTTACTATATATATATATTGTAATGAAGCATGAAATAGAATCTACTCATTCTCTTAAAAGTACCCTCCTGTTAAAGGTTAACATGATAAACTATAACAAGTGTTTGTAAAACAAGAAAGACTACTATGTCATTGAAACATCTAACCAGTGACTTTCTATATGGCATAGAATTCTTTTACTATTGCTGATGATTCAAAAAATGACTTAATTTTTTTAAGGAAAGAGTTTGGCTTTCTTTATCTCCAAGAACAGGACAAGTATTGATAACTGCATCCAATTTATTAGGAAAATATAACTGAAGACATCACATCTTGGAAAGAGAATTGGAAAAATTATTTTCAAAATAAAACAATTTTCTTTAACTCGAAGCACATTGATACTTTTCATTTGAAGAAAATACATAAATGCATAAATTCAATTTTATTTTCTATCACCTCTTTTACTCTCTCCCTGCCAAAACAAAGTTTTTTTTTTTAATCTCTGTCAAATAGACTTGTAGAATGAAAAAAAAAAGTGAGATATAGATTTAATAAAGAAATCTATTAAAATAGGCTTGTGACTGACAACTAGGGTTAGGAGAACGACTTCTATATAGTATTTTATTGTCTACTAGAAGCTGAAAAATAACTGCTAATTCACCCTTGAAAATCTATCACCTAAACCAAATTAAAACAGGATACACTTATAAAACGTAATAGGTTCTGTATTTCTATAGATGACGAATGAGATTTGGATGTAAAGTATAAAAAAAGTAAAGTCATTTCTATATCTATAGGATAATATTTCCCAGAAAATCGAAATAACATTGCCTTAGAAACAAGACTTGATAATTAGGCATTTACAAACTCAAACCATAATTTTGGTCAACTGCAGCCTAAATGCCAGCCCTGGTGGTCTAGTGGTTAAGATTCGGCGCTCTCACTGCCATGGACCAGGTTCGATTCCCAGTCAGGGAATCACACTACTCACTTGTTGGTTGTCATACTACAGTGGCTGCGTGTTGCTGTGATGTTGAAAGCTCTGTCACTGATATTTCAAATACCAGTAGGGTCACCCATGGTGGACAGGTTTCAGCGGAGCTTCCAAACTAAGACAGATTAGGAAGAAGGACCTGGCCACCCACTTCTGAAAACATTGGCCATGAAAAACCTGTGAATAGCAGCAGAGCATTGTCTGACATAGTGTCAGAAGGTGAGGGGATGGTGCAAAAAGAATGGAGAGGGTTACGCTCTGCTATATTCAGGGTCGCTAGGAGTAGGAATTGACTGGACAGCACTAACAAGTAACAAGTAGCCTAACTGTTGGGTTTCTTTGTCTTTGTCTTTTATGATATATACTTTGTATGACCTATTATCTATCTACTGATAGAAAGATACAAGGTGTGCATACTAATATAAGTGTACATACATTAGTATGTATGTACCTTATATTAATAAGGTGTAGATATACACAGACACACAAGCACACACATATATCTTTACTATATATATTATCTATCCTAATATGTATATATATGCATGTATGTGTGAATATATGTGTTCATACATGTATATGTGTGTATATATGTGTGTATATGTATGCATGTACGTACGTATGATTGAACAGCCAATTTGAGATATAGTAAAAATCTTGAGAGAGAAACTAAAAGGATTGTAAGCTTTATAGTTCTTGGCTTGAGGATTTAATTTGATGATGGTCTTAATTTGTCAAGATTTTTATCATTGTTAATGGAAAGTCTGCCAATTCATTGAAGAATGAACAATAATTTTACCATGTATCGTTCCAACCTAAACATAATTTCTTACCATTTCATGCAGGTGTGACTCTGTAAAGCACAAACTAAGCTTTTGTCAAATTTATTCATAAAGGTTAACTTTTTTAGCAACTTTCAAATAAATTGCTTTAATGTGAATTGCCTACTCATTCTCATATTGAATAGAACATAATATTAAATTTTGTTTATTAATTATAAGTTCAATATGATCATATGCAGATAGAAATTTCCCCTAAAGTATATTAAAATAACTAAATGGTTATGAAAGCACAGGGAAAAAAAATCTCTTACTTAATTTTTTTTGTTTAATGCTATCCAAGGCCTGTTTCTGAAATATAGTGGAGGTAATTTTTATATTAAACTGGGCCTCTCAATTTCTTTTATCCCTAAATTTTCTCCATCAATCAAAAACAGCAAGGATTTTCTTCATCTACTTCCCTCAAGGTGTGAATACTAAAGAGAATGAGGACAAATTTTTGGCTATTCAAGCCCTTAATTAGATTTTTGTTAATGTATTACAGAGATAATATTCATGAAAAACGAGGCTTTCAATTATAAGAGCCAATCATTTGAGAGATTTTGTTATATTTTTATCCATTCCAAAAGTTTATCTTGACATATAAAGAGTAAAGTTTGAGGATCAAAGTACCATTTATATCAGAAGTCAATGAACTTTTTCTGTAAAGAACAAAATAGTAAATATTTTAGGCTTTTTGGGATACATGATCTCTGTCTCAACTACTCAACTCTGCCATTGTAGCTCAAAGGCAGCCATAGACAATATGTAAATGAGTGAACGTGGCTGTGTTCTAATAACACTTTATTTATGGGCACTGAATTTTGGAACCTATGTATTTGTCCTGTGTCATGAAATATATAAGGCTAACATCCATGCCCATCTTACTCAACTTAAATGGGATGCCACCACAGCATGGCTTGATGGGTGGTGCGTAGGTCCGCGCTCGGGATTGGAACCCACGAACCCCAGGCCACTGAAGCGGAGCGCACGAACTTCACCACCACGCCACTGGGCCAGCCCCATGAAATTTTTTTTTTTAATTTTATTTTTCTGACCATGTAAAAATGTAAAAACCACTCTTGGGCCGGCCCTGTGGCTTAGTGGTTAAGTGCGTGCACTCCGCTGCTGGCGGCCCGGGTTCGGATCCCGGGCGCGCACCGACGCACTGCTTCTCTGGCCATGCTGAGGCCGCGTCCCACATACAGCAACTAGAAGGATGTGCAGCTATGACATACAACTATCTACTGGGGCTTCGGGGGGAAAATAAATAAATAAATAAAATCTTTAAAAAAAAAAAAAAAACATTCTTAACTTGAGGACCGTACAAAAATAGGGAGTGGCTGGATTTGGCCCACAGATCGTAGTTTGCCAACCCTTCTCTATACTGTAAATCGTGCAGAAGAGAAGATGACATAAACACCATATCCTCCCCAAACTAAGTAAGAATTCTGGAGTCTAAGTAGTCTACACTCCACCTCTCCAGGAAAGTTCCAAGGTACAAGGAGGTTGGCCTCAATGATAAAGTCATGATAGAAAACTGAAATAAATTTGAGTAGACTTTCTGAGCAGAAGGGCTTATATTTTAGGCTACTCAGGATATAAACTGGAAAACTCCAATCTTCAAAAAAAAGCCCACGTCTTACCTATTGGAAAACCCACTTATACCCCACAAAATGTGCACAGACGTGGTTGAGAGTGAGATGATAAACCTAAGAAAGTTAAGGTAAGGACAAGACACACAGAGTCCTCAGACCCTAGGGCTGGGGTTCATCAGTAGATGCCTCCAAGGGATGGTGGGGGCCAGGAGAAACAAGTTACACCTCCACAGAGTTTGGAGAAACAGAGCAAAAGTTTCAGAAGTTAACCCCACCCCATCTCCAGCTTGATGCCAGAATGACATAGCCCACCTTTAGAAGGGACCATAAGGAATTCTGAAAACACTCAGTAGTAACACAAAAAAAGCTGACTTATAAACTAGTTAAGTGATCAGTTACCTAAGATGGATAAAGTTATCTACAATAAGTGAGAATGTGGATTTGTGAAAAACAAGTTCCATTATGAGAAAATTAATAAATTTCCTCTTTACATATCTGAGCCTAACTGGGGCCTACATGGGGAAAAACTAAGAACTTTTAAGTTTATGTTAATTAAGTAAAGCAACATACTATAATATTTAATGTCAAGTATGGATAATCTTGATTATTCTAATCACCATGTATATTGACTTAAATGATGGAGCATTAACTTCTCATACAACTTTCCTGAGGAATATGCCAAAATTATAATGACATGTGAATAGATTTGCTCTCCAAGAATGTCAGCTTGATCAGTTAAAACATACAGGATCAAATTAACTGTTTCTAATTGAAGGTACCTGTGCTAAATTGAAATGTGTGCTAAACCCAAAAAATATCCACACCCTGATCCTTGGAAACTGTGAATGTTACCTTATACAGCAGAAAAGGACTTTACAGATGAGATTCATTAAGGATCTTAAAATGGGGAGATTATCCTGGATTATCCAGCTGGGCCCTAAATGCCATCATAACTGTGTTTATATGAGAGATAAAGAAGGAGATTTGACGACAGAAAAGGAGAAGACAACATGACCAAAGAGGCAGAGATTGCAGTGATGCAGCCACCAGCCAAGGAATGGCAGCAGCCACCAGAAGCAAGAAAAGGAAAGCAACCGATTCTCCCCTAGAGCTTCTGGAGGGAGCCCTACCAACACCTTGATTTCAGCATAGTGAAATTGATTTCTGATATCTGACCTCAAGAATTTTGAGAGAATAAATATCTGTTGTTTGAAGCCACCAAATATGTGGTATGTTTTACACCAGTTATAGGAAACTAAGAAAGTGCCCAAGCACTAAGAACCCACAGCCTTATTTGAGGAAATGGTATACTAATTTTTACATCTTTACTTCGTTTTCTATCATTAAACATTAAAGAAGGAAGGGGATATATAGGTGACTTACCACCCAAGGTTGGTATCTAAATTAAAAAGTTATGCCTCTTTTTTTGTTACATTTTCAGTTGTAAAATATGCTCTTTTATGGAGTGATTTATTGTGAATTTGGACAGCTAGTTAATTAGAAAATCCTTTTTTATTCTAATCTCAATTTTGCTTTCTTTTAATCTCCATTGACTGATCCTAGTTGTGCTCTCTCAAGCAACCTCAAATGGCTCTACCCTTTCTATTAAATCAGAATACTTTAACGTATTTGAAAAAAAAATTATGTCAATCCCCAGACCCCTCCCTACCCCACCCCAGAGTATCCTACCCTAGCCTAGAAAAGTTCTCTAAGCAAAATTTGTCTAGTTCCTGTAATTATCTTTCATGTAACAGTGATTTCTGTAAACCTCATTCTCCGAATTCAGAAAAACAGTAGAAAACTATCAAACTGATGATGATAGTTCACTTCTTGTGAGATTATCACATGGTAGGCACTGTACTAACAGCATTATCCTCAATGTTGCTATCCCCATTATAAAGGAGAAAACCAAGGTTGGGAGAAATGAAGTCATTTGTCCAATATATCTAGTAAACAGTTGAAATCAAGATTTGAATTTAGATTTTAAAACATCGAAACGTACGTCCTTAACTATTATGCTGTATGGCAACCAACAGTTTCTTATTTGAGAAAATTCCCCTCAAATGCGGCCTTCACAACTGTTCGTAGTGTTTAACTTGAGATTACAGTAGAGAGAAGTGAATGGAAGAAGGACCTTACCCGAGAGGAATGCTACAAATCTTCATTTCACAGAATTCACTTTAACCTTTCACACAGCTGTGTTATTTGGTTAGCTCATGTTGAGCTTGTGGTTAACTAAAAACTTTCATTTTTTAAACAGAAATACTTGTTAAATCAGAGCCCCTATTTTATGTTTGTGGAAATGCTTTCCTAAAACTATGTATAATATAACTTTGGTTTCTATTAATTATTTAAGTGCCTATGTTAGCAGAATGGATTAATTACAATTTTTGATTCAACTTCTTCTTAGTTAATTAGCGACTTTTAATAATGTAGTACATACCTGTGAACACACTCTGCAACACAAAATCATGTGTTTGTTATTTCCTTGTTTTCCTTTTAATATAGTTTTATAGCATTTATATGTATTCTTTAAGTCTTCTTGTTTCTATTGCATTTCAATTTTTAACTTATATAAAGGGAATCATGCTATATCTAGTTGTTTGGGATTTTTTCATTTAACATTATATAGCTAAGATTCACCTATTGTTGATATGGCTTACTTAACTTCTCTGCTGGAAATAATCCATTGTGTAAATGTTATACTACATTCATCTACCCTCCCATTGGTGGTTGTGTACATTGAAAATGTGTTCACATTTTTGTTGTAGTTTTTGGTAGTATTACCATTTTTTAAAACTTTTCAGGGTATCTGATGAAGAAAAGCTCTTAATTTTAATATAGTTATACTTTTCTTTTAAGACCTTTCTCCCTATCCAAGTTCTAAACAATATTTGTCCATATTTTCTGTTATGAGTTTGAATTTTTCTTTTGCATTTAACACCCTTGATAAATAGTGAGGTAATTTTTTATATGAAATAAGGATTCAATTTCATCTTTTTCCTTATCTATAACCATTTTTCTACTTCCATTGAATGGTCTCTCCTTTTCCTGATGGGAAAGTCAGCTTTGTGAGACATCAAAGTTCTAATTTTGCAGGAATCTCTTTTGGGCTTTTTATTCTATTTCATTGGTCTATTGGTTCAACTCTATGTCAATAATACACTCTCTTAATTACTATAGCTTCATAATAAGTCATTATAGCATTTATGGAAATTTCTCTTTTATAAAAAGAAATTTTGTAGAAATTACTAGTCTTCACCAATATCCTCTTTTCCCCTCCTTCTGTGCAAATGTAATATTTGACTACACAGCCCTTTACCATTAGGCAGACCCATGTGATGAATTCTAGCTAATGAAATTTTATTTGAAGTCACATGTGTCACTTCCAGACAGAGGCAACAAAATATTCATGCTCTAATCTCTCTTTTCCCTTCTCACAATGTTCAATTAACTCTATGTTTCAAACAGACAATAGAATGGAGGCCCAGACAGCCTGGATCACATTTCTCCATGGGACATAAAGGTGAAAGAAAAATACATTTTGTGTAAATAAGATATTTATGTGTTGGAATTGCTTGTCATTGCATTTTGTAAAGAAGTTATATCATGAATTCAAATCCTTAGATAGTCATTTAACTATGTATGAAAAAAATAACTCTTGTTTTTTCTTTTGGTAAATATTCCCACACACTGGAACTAACACGAGTTAGGATACAAGGCTTCCTTCTACCTGTGTTGTTTATTTATATACTGGCAGTTTAAGATCATCCTCCCTACCTAGTAGCTTCAAGTTGAGAGAATTTTTATTTGAGAAATAAGATTGTAAGAGAGCATGAGACAGCAGATGGGGAAATTAAGAATCTAACTCTTTCCACATAGATTATCAGTACGTTTCTTGCCTGGCAAGCGTTTCACCTTCTAAAAATATGAAGTGGAATGTTCTAAGAAATATGGGCTTTATTCTTAAGCAAGAATCCCAAAAAGTAAGAAAAGAGGACAAGAAGAATATGTTCAGGAGTAGAAGATTAAATGTGTGACAAAGAAAAGACTATAAAATAGTATTAGGTAAAGTTCTGCCCTGCACAGAGGTGAAGATGCTTCTTTTGTCTTTCTTTGTCTCTACTAAGTCATCTGTAAAACTATGGATGAGATTTAACTAGGAAGTAGAAGGTATATTTTGTGAGCCAAAGGTCTGGAAAAAGTAGACAAGGAATCAAACTTTGAGCTGTGTCATGGAATAAAAAAAAATTCACATGATTGACATAGTTTAAGTGGATATCTTAGCAACTAAATTGGTACCATATAGATATTTGCCATGTATTTTGTGTTTTTAGACTGAATACTTATGGACTTATGAATAGCTATGATACAGTCATTATTAACAAAATTCACTTTTGTGATAAAACTATACTAATTTCACAATAAAGAAAGCTTTTTTGTTTCCAACTGTTTTCAATGACTTGAAACTTTACTGCACTTCAGGATTTGTGCTATAAAAATCCTATTGCCATAATACTTGCCTGCAGCTAGATACTTAAGATATCCCACTAAAGATTGATTTAAATTGAATGTAATTATCTGTCTCGAATCTTTTAAAAAAATTTTCCCCTTCTTTAACCATTAATTTTCAAAACCATAATTATCCACAACAAGTTTAGTTGGTGGTCTTGAATTAGTGTCCATTAAAATAAAATCTATATGCTGGTTAATTTAATCTGATTAAAAGTGAATCACATGCACAGTCACTAACATAGTGAGCAATTTTGTGGATTTGAAATGGGGTCTCTTAACTTTTACAGCTGGAAGACGTGCTTGAGTCACCCACAATAAAATGTTGCTAAAGTTCTTATATTCACCTATTAGCTTGGCACTTTAAAAAATGTAAATAAGATTCCACTTTTCACCTATCAGGTTGAAAAAGATGAGTTTGAAAATACACAGTGTTAGCGAGGGTGTAAAAAACCAGGCACTTTCATACTTATTGTGGCAGGTGTTAATTGGGGCAATTTTTGAGGGTGATTTAATCATATATTTAAAAATTTTTTAATCATATATTTTAAAAAATCATATATTTAAAAAATAATTAACCGGGGCCGGCCCGGTGGCGCAAGCGGTTAAGTGCGCGTGCTCCGCTGCGGCGGCCCGGGGTTCACTGGTTCGGATCCCGGGCGCGCACAGAAGTACTGCTTGGTAAGCCATGCTGTGGCGGCGTCCCATATAAAGTGGTGGAAGATGGGCACCGATGTTAGCCCAGGGCCGTCTTCCTCAGCAACAAAAAGAGGAGGATTGGCGGATGTTAGCTCAGGGCTGATCTCCTCACAAAAAAAAAATAATAATAATAATTAACCAATAATTTCATTCCAGGAATTAATACAACAGATTTTCTCCTTTAAATGTTCAGAGGTATATACGAGATGATTCATTCTTGGAAGTGTGAATAATAAATGTCCTTAAAGGCACTAGGAAATTGAAGCAAATCCATATAATGAAGTATTATCTTACTCTCCAGTTATTGAAAAGCAAGCAAGAGACCCATATGTGTTAACATATACAATCTCTACAAAAATAAATTAAAATAAACAGCGTGTGTACTCTGCTTTGATATGTGTATTTTAAAGAAGTGTTTGTGTATGTTTGATACACCCACATATTTATGTGTGTTTGCATACATAGACAATTTCTGAAATATACAAAAATAATTTTTAACAATGGTTGCCATTGGTGATGTGGACTTGGAATCTGAGCAAGGAGGACTTATTCATTATACTATTAGATTTTTTTTTTTTACCATATAGATGTATTACATTTCATTTAAAAATAATTATGCAAATAAAACAAACGGAGAGCATGTTTGGTATTTTTAACATGCAACACTAAAATATAACAATGAATATAAAGACTGTCCTGTATATCCTGCTGAGTGCTACAAAGATCCTCTGTCCCCTGTCATACCCATTCCACCTTGTTTTCAATGAGGTCACTTAACAGTGACCTCAATTCCAGAATGAATATCTGAGCAAAGTCTGGTAAAAAAGAGTCCTGGCTGTCTCCAGAAAGCTATTTTTTATGTGTATAATTTCTAAGTTATTCTAGGCAAGGCATCAACTTTTATTGTTCAGCAGTTAGATAAATATGTTTACCCTAAAGCTATTCACATCTTCCCAACTCTTCCCAGGTATCTGATCATCTACTATTGATCTATATCCCCATGGTTTATTTCTTTTTATTTTGCAAAAGAATATGAAAGGCTTTTTCCAAACAATATTACAGCCAGGCATAAGACTAGAAGCCTGCCCCATGCTGTAAAAAGAAGATTGTATCATCAAATAGGGCTCTCAGGTATTTGCCAACTTGGGTAATGATGTCTCTCTGGGATACCTGCCCTTTTGGCAGCCTCCCATCCAGGCACGAGTCAGCAATCACAATTAGTGTGAAGTGAAATAAGAGTGCCAAGTCTGCAGAATGCAGAGGAAATGCAGCAAAGTCTGAAACGCAACTCAGTGAGTAGTCACAATCCTCAAGGCAAAAATTGCTCCATTCTTAAATGGGAATAAAGCAAAGATGGATTGACTGCCAAACTATATTCTCTGTGTAGGTATGCCTGATCGTCCTGTCAGTCTTTCAACCACTTCAGAGTGTTTCCAATGT